>NC_079908.1:10414-195196 GCF_024868665.1 Triplophysa rosa
CTCAGGAGAACCCAGGCCCAACCAGGGGATTCCAGTTCCCCTCTGGCAAAAGCTGCTGCCTCTGCACAAGCTCCAGAGAACTTGCACAACAAGGCTAAATAAAATAAATAAACTTAATAATAAAATAAATTATAGTTTAAGATTATCATTAATAATCTAATAGCATTTGAAATTTTGTGGTGAAGACATGTCAAGAGACCGCGTCCTTCTTTATCCAGCTCTATCATCTCAGCTCTTGTCAGGTCCCCACTTCCCATTCTCCGCTCTACCATCAGGTCAGGCCATGAACTGCATCCTGCTCGCTGTGGTAACCTTGGAACAATGAGACAAGACTGGCTGAGAGTAGAGTACTGTTCTGTACTCTTTGATGCAACAAGTACATCAGTTGTGTTTTTGGTTCCGGTTGATCTAACTAATGCAGCCTAAACCCTCTGAAGATTTATATTATGGAAGAGTAGTGTATGCAAGATTAAAAAGATGCGTCTTTAGTCTAGATTTAAACTGACAGAGTGTGTCTGCCTCCCGGACAGTGCAGGGAAGACTATTCCAAAGTTTAGGCGCTAGATAGGAAAAGGATCTACCACCTGCACTTGATTTTGAAATTCTAGGTATTACCAACTGACAGGACGCCTGAGAGCGTAATGCACGTGAAGGACTGTAATACAAAAGGAGTTCATTCAAGTACTGAGGAGCTAAACCATGTAAGGCTTTATAGGTAATAAGCAAGATTTTAAAGTTAACGCGATGCTTTATAGGTAACCAGTGCAAGGTTGACAGAACCGGGCTAATATGTTCATACTTTTTTGTACGTGTAAGAACTCGAGCTGCCGCGTTTTGGACCAGTTGGAGTTTTTGTAATAAGCCTGCAGGGCAACCACCTAACAGTGCATTACAGTAATCTAGTCTTGATGTCATGAATGCATGAATTAACTTCTCTGCATCTGACATTGACAGCATATGACGTAGTTTAGATATATTCTTAAAATGGAAAAACGCAATTTTACAGGTGTTGGCGACGTGGCTCTCAAATGACAGATTACTATTGAATAAAACTGCAAGATTCTTAGCTGATCACGAGGGTTTTATGGAACATCCATCAATAGTTAAGCAGTATTCTTGGTTGTTACGTATCGCGGTTTTCAGTCCAATAAGTAACAGTTCTGTTTTGTCCGAGTTCAGTAATAAAAAGTTGTTACTCATCCAGGTTTTTATATCACCTATGCATTCCATTATTCAATGGAACTGTTGTGTTTCATGAGGCTTCGAGGAAATATAAAGTTGAGTATCATCAGCATAAAAGTGAAAGCTAACTCTGTGTCACTTTATTATATCTCCTAGAGCAAGGGTATTCAGTTAAAGTTCCAAGAGATCCAGAGGTCCGGACAATATGTTTTTTTAAATAACAAAAAATAAATATTTAATCAATTTAGCCCACTTGGATATATATATATATATATATATATAAGTTATGATCTTTTATCACGCCATTTATTTTATATTTTGATATCCACAGTATGTATGTATTGTAGGCTCTGTGACTTTAGGGGAATGCCCTCTTAATAGAAGTCTGATCATTAATATTTGTAAATAAAAAAGCTACAAACAACAAATTTAATGTAATAATTAAATTGCTCTCATCTTAAACAGAAAACATTACTTACTAAATTAGCCTTTCATGCCTTTCATACCAGAACTACTTCTATCTTTAAATTCCAAATTAGAACAAAATGTGATCCTGTTAGTGAAAACACAGCGAGTCTTTTTACTGTTTTCTACATAAAATCATTCTACAGAATATTCTGTGAAAATATAACAACAATATCTTCAATATTGACTGAATAATGCCATTTCAAAGATTGAAATTTTAGTTAATGCTTGAAATTAATCTTTGATGCTTGTTATTTAATAATTAATTCGTTTATGAGACTTTAGCCTGGGTTTTCACAGGGACACAAATGTTTACATGCTGATCAATAATGCTAATGATAAATGTAGGCTAGATAAAAACATTCATAAAATATCTCAAATCTGGTTGAAAGGTTGGATACATATAGCAAACATTAAACAGACAGAAACAATTACTTTAATATTGCCGCATTTTGTTTACTGTTGTATCTCCATTTATCTGCTCTGTGTGTCTGCACTAGTGTTGTTAAAATAAGCACGTGTCTGCTGCTCTTCATGCGGCGCGTCTTTGGCGGAAGAAAAGCAGCGCACGCGGAGCGGAAAGGGTTCAAATGAAGCGCGTTTATAGCTAAAAGATATCACAGGATATAGCGATAAAAGATCAATTACATAAATGTCCCTGAGAGTACGCGTGATGTGATTCTCCGTTGTGTAGACGCGCGGCTCAATTTAAACAACTGAAAGAGTCAAAATTTTAAATGTCTCGTGGTCCGGATGAAACGAAGCAAAGGTCTGGATCCGGCCCGCGGTCCGGCAGTTGACGATGCCTGTCCTAGAGGTAGCATGTATAATGCGAAGAGCAGACTGAGCCCTGTGGTACACTGTACTGGACTTGTGATTTGCGTGACACCTCATTGTTTATTGCTACAAATTGAAAACGGTCGGATAAATAAGATTTAAACCATTTCAAGGGTATTCCCTTAATGCCGACGTAATTTTAGAGTCTATGTAGGAGTGTGCTGTGGTCAATGGTGTCGAATGCAGCACTAAGGTCTAGCAGCACCAATAACGAGATACAACCTCGGTCAGACTCCAATAGCAGATCATTTGTAACTATGATCAAAGCAGTCTCTGTACTGTGACATGCTCTAAATCCAGACTGGAATTCTTTATTGATGTCATTCCTTTGGAGGAAGGAGCATAATTGAGTTGAAACTACTTTTTCCAGAACTTTAGATATGAAAGGTAGATTCGANGGTGCAGGAGTGAAGTTCATTTGGGATGACCGTGTTCTCGAAGCCTGGGCTCTGTGCAGAGAAACACGCGGAGTAGAAGTGGAAGGAGTATTAAAATCGCGATGAAAATTTACCGCAGATTTGCGAGCGTCAGCTCCATGGCCGGATTATCCAATGGGCATTATGGGCACCGGCCCAGGGGCCCATGCGCGCTTGGGGCCCAAGAAAGGGGGAGAAAATCTTACATAACCATGTTTTCGCTATATTCATTCTGCCGTGCGCCTCTCTGGCCCGCACACACGCAAGTGCGCACACAAAACAGTGTTTCTAACGTACGCAAGTCTGTCTCTTGATTTAATAACTTTAAGCCCTTTAGCAGCTTTTGTTCAGGAGAAGCACAAAGCAAAATTTCCGATAAAGCTTTCATTCAGTGGGGAAATGTCGCCTGTGCTGTCCCGCGAGCGCAAGGTCTCTCTGTCCACGCGCAGGGATCTCTGTGAGCGGCAGGAAGAAGCAGCACATGCGACAGCTGACTCCTGGATGAGACGAGTACAAAACAGCATTTCCAACAACCTGTCACTGTTATCGACTGTTTGAATATAAACATGAACGCATTTCGTCTGAAAATATGCATATGGTTACCTAGACAGAGGCTGTGTGAAAGAATATAGCCAAAATCGCCGCTTTTTATGGTGATTTGTTAGATGTCGCGTTAAATCAGAACTAACAATAGAAACTGAAAATATGTAAATGAAAAAGGCTTTATTGTTGTAACTATAATCTATAGGCTAAATTAGAATACCCTCACGGTTGTCTTTAAAATCTCAAAAGGTAAGAAGTTTTTTTTACATATATTTGGTGGTGTGTCTTCGCCAATAATGAAATTTTATATTATGTTGATTAGGCCTTACTTAACCGATTTTTAGCCTTCGTTATTAGCAAATCCAGAGTGCTTTTACATACTTTGCAAAGTGTTTACTTACATAGACTCGTGTAAGTATACCTATAATATTCGTTAATGCCGTTTAACACATTACACGCTTACACAAGAACGTGAGTCGCGAGGTGCTTGGTACACAAATAAAGTTTAACCAAAGGACAAATTACTCTTATAGTATAATCAATGACAAAGTCTGCCCTTTTATTCTTAGACAAATTAAAATGTTTATAAGAAAATATTTGAGAATTACACTTAAGAATATTCTTAAGAACGTCCTGTAATTTATTTTAATAAAGTTCTTATATTTTCTCTTAAGAACAGTTTTGTGAATCCGGCGTGTTTGTGTGTGAATTATGGAAGAATCTGATAGAACTGAGTTAATAGGTAGAGGTGCAAATGCCAGTGAGTTACATTATGCAGGGAAATGTCTTGATATTGTTGCTGCTGGTCCAGAAAAGCGTTGTTGTGGTGTAAATCTTGTATGATGGAGAATGTGTACAGGTGTTGATATTTTCCTTCAGCTTGTGATCAGTTTGTAACTTGGCAATGTAATCCTGTATAAGATAGAGGTGTTTCCTACACGTAGTGCCCTGTAGGCTATTTCAAAACTTTATTTGTGCGCCCGTGCGTATGGGGGGGGGTCTACAAGACACTTGTGCCCAGGGGTCCCTGAATTCTTAATCCGGGCCTGGTCAGCTCTGGATGTTTCCAGCGCCGTTTTACGTTCTCGCAGCCGTGTCTGCTTCTCTAGTAAATCCTGGATCTGCTTCTCCACAGCCTCCAGTTCCGATTGAAGTGAGAACGTTTCCTCATCTGCACACAGAGGTACAAACACATCTGAAACATTAGCCATTAGTGATGTAATAAAGAGAACAGTGTGTTAAGCAGTAAGCAGGCAGGCTGGGAATGCTAACAGCCTGAGGCTAATAGCGAGTGATCCGATAAAAATAAATTATCAGTGCGTTTAAGGACGATTTTGGTATGGGATATACTTAAGGATAAGTTTTACCCTCAGTGAATAACATTTTAAAACACAAGTCTTAAGATATAACAAGAATAAACGATGTATTTAGAATAAGTTTGAAAGAGCTCCGGCTCAAACCACGCGCTCTCAGCAAACAGGAAGTGACGTAATCCAACAGGTGACGTAATCCAACCCAATGAGGGGTATCTTTTTTCTCGTCCAAACTGTTTGGAAAAATTCCTGTAAGGCTAGGAGAAGCCTTCTTGACCCCCCCCCAGGATTTCTCTGTAATCAGCACTTTGCTGGGTGTGTCTGTCTTTCTCCTCCACCACTAATTCTATTGCTCATGCCACAGTGGGCTAACCTCAGATCTGGAGGAAACTCTGGAGCCCTGCAGCTGATGTTTGGAATTACATACCTTCTGCACAAACACAGCATTAGAGAGGGGTGAACGCTCAAGGTTTCTCTACTTTCGGTGCAGGCCCCGTCCTGCCCCTGGAGGGGGAAACCCCTCCTTCTGCTCCGTCAGGAACCGCTGGAGCTCCGTCATGGGGTAGCCAGTTGTTTGGTAACCCTGGAGGTTGAGACATGCCTGGCGACAAGTGCACGCTGTAAGAAATTTAGCTCTTTTAGGAAATTTGCACTAATACACACCTTCCGCTCGCTACTATGGGGTGTCCCCGTCGAATCAGAATTGTCACATCTTGCCTATAGTCGACTGATAGTTGAATCAGACGTGTGTGTGTGTGTTTGTGTGTGCGCACGCCCCCATGCATGTGTGGACGACACCAGGTGGTTTAGGGTACAGCGCAACATTGATGCACCAAAAAACAATCAAACATTAATTTACAGAATTTGTTTAGAACAGAATATACCTCTATAATAAATAAACGAAATAAGCAGGAATCAAGTCACAATGTGCAAAATAAATGTTTTTAGGCAAAATGTCTGAAATGCATGGGAACATAATTTTGAAAACACATGCCACAAATACTAAAATGAATTTTCCTTAAACATCACGTAACAATGCTGTGACATACAATACTAGACCAGCTTTCGCCTCAAAACTATTTTTAAAACTACTTGATAATAATTAATTATTTTTTACAAACGGGAAAGCACGTTCATTACCAATGAACTACCAATAAAGTTACTTTATTTACCGCATGTAAAGGAGGAATGCAATAAAGCATCTTACCATTTAAACAGTCAAAATGTCCCTTTAACCTTTTTTCCTGCGCACTCTTTCTCCGTCCCCGCTAATATGCGCCGGGGGTTTCGGTACCCAACCCTAAAAATGCCCCATTTCTTTACATAAATAGCGCAGTGCATGCCCGTCTGCTACGCCACTAACCAAAATTACATGATACCCATTGCATAACACCTCTGCGAAGATTCGACTGTGAGATTTGGTGGTCGAATCAGGCTCCTCTGATCGAAGCATCGAATCGTCGGCGATTCGGGGTCACCACTACTCGCTACCGAAACGCCCGGGGGAAAGCGCACACACAACGAATCCGCTATACTGCGTCGTAGAATCCAGTAGCTTAATCAGGAGATAATGCGCTCAGCATTTAAGCTTAGCAGGTTCCGAAGAACAAAAGTTGAATGAATGGGCACGGCATCTCACTTTTAGACCCTATCTCACTGAGCATGCGGCACAACTCCTTGTCCAGGCCCTGGTAATCTCAAGGTTGGACTACTGCAATGCTCTCCTTGCTGGTCTTCCTGCAAAGACTATCAAACCACTCCAGCTGGTTCAGAACGCAGCAGCACGCCTCGTCTTCCAACAGCCCAAAAGGGCTCATGTGACACCCCATTTTCATCTCACTCCACTGGCTACCGGTTGAAGCCCGTATCAGATTCAAGTCACTAATGCTTGCCTACAGGACTATCACTGGATCTGCACCGACATACTTTCACACCCTCCTACGCTCCTACACCCCATCAAGAACCCTGCGTTCAGCAAACCAGCGGCGTCTTGTAATGCCTTCCCATAAGGGCAGTAAATCACTTTCCCGCTCATTCTCATTCACAACTCCTTCCTGGTGGAACACTCTTCCTAACTCAGTCCGGTCAACCTCTCACAACATTCAAAAAACTACTTAAAACCCGTCTCTTCTGTGAATACTTCAGATGAAAAACCCATCAGATGAAATCAGATGAAAACCCCACTTTTTCTGTGTTTAAAGGGGTCATATGACAGGGCTAAAACTAATATTATCATATGTTTTAGATGGAATGCAATGTGTATACACGATTTTAAGGTTCAAAAACGCAGTATCTCCTCTTTGCCTCTCTGAAACGTGCTGATTTTTTACAAAGCTCATGGCTCTGAAAAGCGAGGTGTGCTATGATTGGCCAGTTCACCAGTGCGTAGTGATTGGTGGAATACTGCAAGCATTTCACGGAAATGTAACGCCTCTTACCATATTCGGAACATCAGGTTCCAAAGCAATTGTACTGACAGACGATACAATGAGATTTACAATTACGCCCACCTTAACTACGTGTAGATTTGGGCGGTCTTAGTCAAATCATGTTACGAAGTTACGTAGATTCGCCGGGGTGTGGTTACACGAGGTGTTTCAGGCAGGTCTGGTTGAGCATTCGCTTTTAGATAGAATGCATCTTTTGTTCTCACACTTTCATTTCTGCAATTTTACGTGTCTAATACATGCATGAGCAACTTATAACACACCAAAGACACAGAAAAACATGTACAAAGTACTTCCGCCATATGACCCCTTTAAGATCGTTTAGATGTAGTGTGCTGTAAATTATTTTGTAAAACCAAACTTACTTTACCAATCTTTTTTATGTTATGACTTTTTTATGTAATGACAAAATAAGACATTATGCCGTTTAAAGGTCCAGTCAGTGAAATCTAACGGCAAGGTTGCAAATTGCAACCAACGGCTCACTCCACCCCTCCCGTTCCAAACACTACGAACGGCTGACAGAACATGGCGAATTCCATGCAAGGGGACCAGCGGTGTATGTCGATAGAAATCGCTCATTCTAAGGTAATAAAAACATAACGCTTCATTGTGTAAGCTCTTCACACACCTCTGAACACATAGTTCACATGTATATTATATTGCATTTCTGTCAATAGATCCTCCCAAAAATTACACACTGGACCTTTAAATCAGCTAAACGGACCTCACGGTGTTAAAGTGAAGATCTTAGGCTAACGTGTAATTTATTTTGAGTTACGGATAATAATTATATGTGCAGAAAATCAGATTTTAACTGAGTGTTGGGGGAAGCATGGTGGTTCCTGCAACGATGAACGACTGCAAGAAAAGTGCTAATAAATGTGAAATTAAATGAAGAGATGATAAGAAATAACACTTTAAAACCTGCGACCGAATCTAGCGGCTGATCGAGAATAGAGAAACAAGCGGGAAAGTGAAGTTCCCTTTCTGTCGGTCTCTCGACGTTGTGTCGAGCCGACAGATGGGGTTCGCTCTTGAGAACCTATCAACTTCTGACTAGTTTAGAAAAGGCCAATGAAATTGCCGAATTAAATTTTCATGCCGGACTCCGCCCCCGGATATCCGGCTATAAAAGGGAGACAGAGTGCTGCATTCATTCACCTTTTGTTCTTCGGAGCCTTCACACTGATCGACTTCGAGACTTCCAACTCTACGCCGAATTACTGCTGGAATCTTACGACGTGATGCAGCGGATGGTCCCTTCCTGCAGTGACTTCCCCTGGGCGTCCCCCTGGGCGATATACACCTTTCTTTTAAGAACTTCAAAAGGGTTTCGCCACGATTAGATCCTAATGGAGTAAGCCTAACATATAACTGTAGCAGGTCACGACCTGAGTAAGATATAATGGTAGCAACTCATAAGGAGGATGAGTTAATTAAAAGGTGATATCATGTGAAACCTGATTGGTAGAAGGTAATGTCAGGCGAAGCATGATTGGTTAACACTGTGAAAAACAACTTGAGGTTACTGTATAAAAGATGGAGTCAGATATGTATTCTTAGGACATCAATAGATGAACTCTGTGGCCCGGTTACACAGACAAGGCTTAAGGCTAGTCCCAGACTAAAATGAATGTTTGACCTGTTTTACCTGAATATAACTTGCCCAGAAATATCTTAAAATATGTTAGTACCATTGTTTTGTCTCAAGATATAGACCAGTAATGTATTCAAAAGCATTTTTATAAAAACAGCATAAATATCTTAATTCAACTAAGGCATAGTCCTGTCTTAAGATAAACCGTATCTGTGAAACCGGGCCTGTGTGTCTCACCTTGCTTGCTCGAGCAAATAAAGAATGAAACTTTTGAAACCTGGTTCCTTGGTCTTCGTGATTTCTTTCTACATTGGGCGATCGATTTTGCCACGACACCATCAAGGAAATAGATTTTGTTTTGTTGTACTGGACTTTTCTTTCAAGAACATTTAAGATGGAAGGAAACAAAAAAATTGATTTAAAAAAGTTGATTTAAGACGTTACAACTATATTATCTGTTGGGCAAAGATGTTTATTAAGTGATGTTCATGTTAACTAAAATAAGTAGGGATGTAACGATTCACTCAGCTCACGATGCGATGCGATTCACGATTCTGATCTCACGATGCGATTTATTCACGATTTACTCACGATTTATTTTGAAAAAATGAGTTGAAACACATTAGAAATGAACAACGTCCCTTGCATTATTTCTTAAATGCTTCACGTTTCTTTGTATGATAAAATAATGTTTTATTTCAAATAACAAAACTAAACTGCAATTTTATAACAAATTAAAAATAGAAAAAGTCTCTTTAATATAAACAAACTAATACTGTCTGTGCTTTTCTTGGATTTTTTTGCATTTAAGAAATATCAGCATCCACGTTTAGGTTTGCAGTGAAAATAGCGGCCCCTGCTGTTCAAAGAATGTATTGCGATTCAGTTCAAGCCTCAACCGATTTGAATCGTCGCTCATTATAACCGATTTTCAACCGGCTCACGGTGAATCGTTACATCCCTAAAAATAAGTAATCAAAGTGCCAGTATGCTGGATTAGAAAGTATACATACCCATATATTGCTCGGTTTTCTGTTGAGAGTTTTGAGATGTGGTTCATTTTGGTGAATAAGCATATATTGAAAGAAAAGGAGGGATGTTGGATGGTGACCATTATGGGGAGCTAGAGGGAAGAAAGAGAAATGTGTATGTGGGGAGTAATAAAGAAGTATGTTCACCTAGGAGAGTGTGCGTCTATGTAATGTGATTATCTGATATACAGTAATAATAGACACTACAACAATGTTGATTTTGGACTTTATTTCTGATGTAAAACAATAGTTGTTAGCAAAGTCTAGTCTCTCCATGTCATGGTCTGTAAAGTGCCATTTACAAACAGTTTAAATACATTACCTTATATTACATTGACATGTGAAGGCGGGCTTTTATGTCATTTTGATTTCTATTTGTTGCTGAAACTGTATTATCACTTTTGCAAAGTTTGTATTGTTTTTTGTTTATTTCGATAAAGACATTGTTGTTTAATGAACATACTGTCATTAATATATATATTAATATCACAATGTATAAAAAAGAAATTACAAATTTACAATTTACACAAAAAACAATTATTTAAAAAAGTAAAGATTTGAAAGCATTGGAGATCTCATAATAATTCAATGTAGATTTATAGTAGAAACAATAAATAACATTTTATGATATTATATGATATGATTAACATCATATTTTAAATATAATGGTTTCATTAAAAATATGGTGATTATCTCTTAGGTGGACACCCAACTTAATATGGGCCTATGATATTTACCATTCGAATCTAACCATGTCATGTCAACAAATGGACACATCAGCCAGCTGTTTATTATCATGTTCATTTAGTGTGCCTTTAGCTCCAACAGCAGGGGTGCTTCTGACCCCAAACACCATACATCTACATATTCTTCTGTTTTGTTTTGTTTTTTGCAAAAATTGTTGCTTTAATTTACTTGAACAGAACTGAAAATCATTAACAAAAGACCTTTATCTCAAAATATTGTAAAGTTATAATATAATATAATAAAGTTATTTTAGCAATTCGCATTTACTCCTTAAATCTACAACATTTTGAAAAGCATCGAGTATTAGATCAAATGTGGATCAAAGATCAGCTGAAGATCCACATGCAGAGGGAAAAGTGCATGTTTTGGAAAGTGCTACAGCCTTTTAGTCTTTTTGTGCCATGGGGTTTACAGGTGAATAAAATCATGGAGCCTTATAAGCCTTATATGGACTTCTTATAAGCAAGAAATTGACACATTTAGCAGTCAGTTTATTAATTTATCAGCTCCATCTCATGCAAGTAGTTTATCTAGAGTAGCCCTATTACTTTTCAGACGCACCCTGAACTCACGCCCACTTTTCACGAAACGAAACGAAAGTTGAGAGAAATGCGCGAGCCCTATTGCTCTTCCGCCTCGGTCTCGGTCGCTTCAGTTTTGTGGAGGATACAAGCGTGATCGGATCAGAGCAGCTGAGTGTCAAATACACGATGACATGCCTTGACATGTATGTTCAGTTGTGACAACACACACACCTGCTCTACTGTAGGTAAGACACAAAGCTGACCGTCCACTTGCTGTTGTGTTCCGTGTTTGTTTAGCTTTAGCATGTCACTGGAGAAATAGGTCCGACTGCGAGTTCTGCTAAATTGGGCATTAATATCATACATCAAATCATCTCTACAGATAAAATGACACTCACAGTCTATGTCTTCCTTTAAGTAAACTTGTCTGAGCTAAATAATGGTTAGCTTGCTTGTTATTGTGTTATCGTGTTTGTTTTGGGCTGTCTGCAAATTTACTGATATAATAATACTAGGTTATTATGCACAGATCGCGATCGTTAAGCTATCGATAAATGCAAGACGCGTTTTGTATGTTAATAAATTGGAAGATGGTTGTGACTTGTGAGATACAGGTTCGCAATTCAGACACGTCATGTGGCCTGGCTTAATAATACATTATGTTAAAAGACATGGTATGTCATAAAGAAATATTTTTATATATTTATATGTATACACATACGTCTGTCAGCCCTCAATGATTAAATTGGTCATGTCTATAAATTAATAATTATCAACGAAAAGACGTGGGACGCAGTTAAGTTTCATTTTGTTGACAATAAATTGCGCGACAGCGGCCTCTATTGGCAGCGTGTAGATGAACAGTAGTGGATTGTCTGCGTTTATTCGCTCATTTCTATTTTGTTAAATGTGCTTTATTAATTTTTTTATATTTCAGTGCTTGAAGTGGGGGGAAACTTCCGGTACACTTTTGTGCACCGTTGACATATTGTAATTATAACCACATTTCTACAACGAAAAAACAGTATTTGGAGATAATGCTGGTACACCACACCGTATTTATTTACTAAAGCAGTCATCGTCAACTGGCGGACCGCGGGCCGGATCCGGACCTTTGCTTCGTTTCATCCGGACCGCGAGACATTTAAAATTTTGACTCTTTCAGTTGTTTAAATAGAGCCGCGCGTCTACACAACGGAGAATCACATCAAGCGTACTCTTAGGAACATTTGTGTAATTGATCTTTTGTCGCTATAGCCTGTGATATCTCTTAGATATAAACATGCTTCATTTGAACCCTTTCCGCTCCGCGTGCGCTGCTTTTCTCCCGCCAAAGACGCGCCGCATGAAGAGCAGCAGACACGTGATTATTTTAACAACACAAGTGCAGACACGCAGAGCAGATAAATGGAAACACAACAGTAAACAAAATGCAACAATATTAAAGTATTTGTTTCTGTCTGTTTACTGTTTGCTATATGTCTACAACCTTTCAACCAGATTTGAGATATTATATGAACGTTTTTATCTAGCCTACATTTATCATTAGCATTATTGATCAGCATGTAAACATTTGTGTCCCTGTGAAAACCCAGGCTAAAGTCTCAAACTAATTAATTATTAAATAACAAGCATCAAAGATTAATTTCAAGTATTAATTAAAAATTTAATCTTTGAAATGGCATTATTCAGTCAATATTGAAGATATTGTTATATTTTCACAGAATATTCTGTAGGATGATTTTATGTAGAAAACAGTAAAAAGACTCGCTGGGTTTTCACAAGCAGGATCACATTTTGTTCTAATTGGGAATTTAAAGATAGAAGTAGTTCTGGTATGAAAGGCATGGAAAGGATAATTTAGTAAGTAACTTTGTTTTCTGTTTATGATGAGAGCAATTTAATTCTTACATAAAATTTGTTGTTTATAGCTTTTTTATTTACAAATATTAATGATCAGACTTCTATTAAGAGGGCATTCCCCTAAAGCCACAGAGCCTACAATACATACATACTGTGAATATCAAAATATAAAATAAATGGCCTGATAAAAGATCATACCTTTTATATATATCCAAGTGGGCTAAATTGATTATTGTTATTTAAAAAAACATATTGTCCGGACCTCCGTTTGGAAGAAAATATAAAGACTGGACCTCTTGGAACTTTAATTGAATACCCCTGTACTAAAGGAACCATTTGCCAAACAACTGATTTGATAATGTTGTGTGTGCGTGCGTGGAAATTAATGAATTTATAAAACTTTTTTCACTTAAAACAACATAAGGTATCTGCGCTAATCTCACTGGAAGCATCTTGCACGTGACTTAAAGGTGTAGTTCACCCAAACATTAGTCACTCTCTAGTTGTTCTAAACCTGTATACATTTCTTTGCTTGGTTGAATACAGAGAAAGATATTTAAATGTATGCTTGTAACCAAACTGTTCTTGGACCCATTGACCAACATGGTAGGAAAAAAACTGTTTGCTGTCCTACATTCTTCAAAATATCTTCTTCTGCGTTCAAGAGAACTAAAAAAATATAAATTATTTTAACCTATTATGGTAGTCAATAGGCTCCAAGAACTGTTTGGTTATAAGCATTCTTCCAATTATCTTAGTAAATGATGACAGAATTTAAATTTTTTGGTGAACTATCCCTTTAAAATAAAAACGCGCGTCTCCCTGAGGTGGGGGTTGATCGATCTGACCCGAGTTCAGAAGTCCCAGTGCCGTTCCAGACACTTATTTCTGAGTTTGAGGTGGGAATATCCGAAATCCCAGTTGTCAGAAACGCATTAATCACCCATACATTGACTCTGGGTGGCAAAGTACAGGCTAAAGATGCATACCGGCCCACTTCAAGCACTGTTTATATTTGTTTTTAATAATGTATTTTTAGCTGCACTTTATTTTCTGTTGTGAAAGTTTCGAAAATCACAAAATATACATGGGAAAGCAAGGTCAATCAAAAAGAAATGACATGTATCAGAAGTTCAGAACAAGGGATACATTGATATTCAGGTCATGTGTATGACAGCAGCTTGACTCCAAACATCTCCTCATGTAGAGCCGGAAATATGTGTTTTCCAAAATTATTTTCCAGTTCGAATGACAGTGAAGAATGCATTACATGATGATGGTGTAGTAGTTTACCAAAAAAATACAAATTATTCCATGATTTACTCATCCTTAAGTCATCCTAGGTCTATCTGACGAACCAAATCAGAGATATATAAAAAATATCCGGTCACTTTCAAGTTTCGCTTCAGAAGGTCTTTATTAACCCACTGGATTACTTTTATGATGGATGAATTAGGGCTGTGCAATTAATCGAAAATTAATTGTAATCTGCAATTTTGGCCTGGTTTCTTTTGGCTTACTTTATGGTGCATATTAGGGCTGCACGATAGCAGAAAAAATGTTAATCACGATTATTTTGCTCAAAAAATTAATCTCGATTAATAATAACGATTATTCTTTTAGTTAAGAACTTTTTTTATTGCATTTTACAGCCATAAAACATTAGGCTATAAACAGAGATGTCAGAACATAATATTGAGGCTTCTAACAGAGATTTTTTAACTCTGGTAAAAATAAAACTGTTCCTCTTTTTGACTTCAGCCTTTGAAATTCTTGATATTGTACTCTGTGGTGGCTTTTAAGGTGGTTAACGAGGTTTGTTGTGTTACCTTGGGACGTTTTGACGGCACAGGAGCACAGTTTGCACAAGACTCGTACCTGATCAACATCACATTCGTCGAACCCGAAATAGTTCCAAACAGCGGAGTATGACGCCTTTTTGGGAACTAACGAACGTCCTTCTGCACCTTTCTTTTGTTGCTCCGCCATTATGTTCATTCAAGCTGTCTAACGTATCTGTAAATCCCGCGAAGCCAGCTTCTACAAATATGAGAGAGCGCGCTCGCAAACTAAACGCTGTCACGTCAGTTGTGACGCAGTCTATCATCCGTTACTCCGCCAATGAGAATAACAAACAGTTTGCTGATTTTAGACTGTTTGATTTGTGCTTGGTCCTTACACAGTAATATCGCGACAATTTCAATTAATTAACCATGTGTCCCACTTATCGTTATCACGATCGAAATTAATCGATTAATCGTGCAGCCCTAGTGCATATCACGTTATGCAGCAGCTCACGTTAGCGGATAAATGAACATTGGCATTTAAACACGTTTGTGCTCCTTTGTAGGGCTGTCACGATTATAAAATTTGATTGACGATTAATTGTCTAATAACTCATTGCGATTGTGGCGATTAATTGTCTGTTTTAGGGCTTTGGCGATTATGACGATTAATAGTCTGTTTTAGAGCTTTGACATTTAATTCTCATTCATTTTTGATTCAGCAATAAAAAAAACAAAATAATAAAAAAAAAAAGACTATGTTTTTTTCTTGGAAATACATCGGAAAAAATTGGGTCATCATATATTTAAGGTTTAGGCATTTACCTGTCAATAATACAACCACCAAATACTTGTAAATGAAGTAAATTGATCAGGAGTGAATTGAAGCCACCATTAAAATACTATCAGTCATAGAAAAGCTTCTAGTCTGTTTTTTTCTCACTTGCAAGACTACAATAAAAATTTACTTGTTAATGAAATTTTGGTAGACTGGTTTTCACAATGAGATTTGCTTAAATAATATTAAATTGTACTGCAGGTAATTTGTATATGTTTTAGGTTTTTTTTAAGTGATTGTGTTGTGGTGGTACATTTGACCAGTATTTCCATGCTTTAGTAACAATATATACACTAAAATATGCAATATGCAGATGCACTACAGCTCCCCCTAGTGTCTTCTATAGAGATGTGCGATAATTGCGATGATCTGAAACCATCGCGATGAGGTCAAACAGTCGCGATGAGACGATTATTTAATAATCCTGACAGCCCTACTCCTTTGTAATGAGTTTTAGGGTGACTCGCCTGCAGTCACGCTTCAAGTTTGCTGTGTTTTAACAGCGATTGTGAAGGAAACTATTGACGCTTTGTAAACCACTTGGAGACACAGATTGTGTCTTGTGCTTCTCTCTCTAAGCGCATAATGTGAGATAAGCACACGTGATGCGCTGGCGCAGAGTAGGTAGCGTCTTGACCGCTGAACGAATAGAATTAAATACATCGTAAAATATCCCCATCTCTCTTCGATGCGCATCGTAACATTTTTGCATCGCGAAATATCGTAATATGAAGTGTCGTTACATCCCTAGAGCGGCGCGTTAAGACAAAGGAATAACACTTATTATTACAGATGCTGTTCACATTTACTCACTGAAGACAATTAACCGACTGTGCTTACGTGTATACTCACCAAGACAGGCATTATAAAGTGTGTGTCTGAACATTTATGCGTAATAAGTTTCGAAAATACACTTTAAAATACACTGACACTTGAGCCGTGTGCCGTGTGCGTGCATTGCCTGAGTGCTCTGACTGAAGATCGTCTTTTGACAGCGCGCGAGTACTTGATGCTTTAAAATGGTTTGTATTTGTGAATTGGCATGACTTAAAATAATGTGCAAATCACTGAAGCAGCTCGAGCTAGCAAATGCTTTCAGTGCGAGAGTGCAATCCTTTCAGTGTCTTCAGCCTTCCGCGTTGATTGGCTGGACTCGTGACTTTCAGCCAATCAGATGGGCGGTGGGCGGCATTGCTCTAGGCCAGAGAGTGGCGTTATAACAGCATTAGAGCCAAATAGCGCATTTCACAAATATATTAATTTTTCGGCAAATCGGCTTTGAAAATGATGTCGATAATCATAAAAATGCTTAATATCGACATCGATAATCGACCAGGGAGACAATCCCCTATCCATGATGTCTATAAGTCCTAAATATCTTTATTTGTGTTCCTAAGACACCGGTAGGTCTTAAACCATTTTGAACGTCATGTGGGTGAGTAAAACAAAACACAATTTTGATTTTGAGATGATCTTTTCCTTTAAAATCTCGAGCCCCATTCAAGCAAATGGAAACTGAAAGCAAAATGGAATTCTCAGAAATCATGTGACCACCTGTGTGTGATCATTATGTAGTGAGTAAATGGGTAAAATATTGAGTAACTCATACTGATGGTCTTTGCAGACGTCACCTCAGAATGAAGTGTCTTCAATGCAATCACGTCCCTTTGGAAAAGGCTCCAAAATTCTGCAGTGAGTGCGGCTTTAAGCTGTCATCAGAGTCAAGTGAGACGGCACCAGGTAGGACCTCCAGTCTTCATGCAGCACATTTCTCTGATTTCTGTTGTCTGTTCATTTTCCTTCTTGTTTATTACTGTTAAAGAATGATTAAATAAGAAAGACGTGTTGTAATGAATAAAAAAGACATTTACTTTGACATTTAGACATTAGCTTTAAAGGGGTCCTTAATTATGATTTCTATACCAACCCTGCCCTGAATGCGATCGCGAAGGGACACACGTGTTTCCCATCTATTAATCATAAACGTATGGGGTGTGATTTGTGCATCTGCTTTGCAAACTAAGCAATCAGTCGTGTCGATTATCGCTAACTTTGCC
Source organism: Triplophysa rosa (assembly GCF_024868665.1). NCBI lineage: Eukaryota > Metazoa > Chordata > Actinopteri > Cypriniformes > Nemacheilidae > Triplophysa > Triplophysa rosa. Next base: position 28,062 of record NC_079908.1, read on the forward strand.
GTGCCTGATGACGTGAGATAAGAATCGCGTCTATGACGTTTGAGAAGAAGCGCAACACTCTCGTCGTCACTCCTTTCATCTGAGAATGAACGTGAGAAGCTGCATGACGTGTGCGCCGTGTAGTCTGCAATAACTTTGTTTTATCATTCTTAAATTGAGTAATGCCCTTTTAACTGCTTTTTTACATTTGATTTACTTATGTAGTTACTGTTCCTTTCTTTTCTGAATGAAGGTGTTTGTTACAGCTATTGTTATTCTTTTTATTGCTGGTAATTTTATTATTTATTGCTCTTTATCTTATCAGTTAATGAATACATTTTTAATTATATACAGTTCTAACAAAGCGTCACCAAATCCAAATAATAGTAAAAATAAGACTATAATAATATTAAAAAAACAGCTTCACATAAAGTATATTGAAAATGATAATTTAATTTAAAATAATAAAATAATTTAAAAGCCTTTATTAAGACCAGTAGAAAATAAGGTTTGAATTTTAACACTGTATTATTCACATTTTCCCCATTTTAACTGTATTACTGTGAAGTGTTTTGGTAATAAATAGACTTATTATAACAGAGACAGCATCAGGTTTATTAGGTTACTGTCACTTTAAGAGCTTATGCTAATGCTGATACACATCCACTGCGCTAACTTCACTTATAACATTAGCCACTGTGTTTATGTGAACCTTGTGTTTTTTTGACATGATCTTGTGTGCATTTTACAGCTAAATAGCTAACAAGACGCAAAAGAGAACTTCTATACGTGTGCTGTGTCTGTGAACACGCATCTGTGTGCGTCAAAAGTGCTAACATGTCAGAAGAAACGTCTGTAAAAGTTTATACAGGCACAACTTCAAAATGCATGCAAATAATAGTACTTAACTGCAATGTGTGTGATGTCAGAGATACTGTATATACGCTGTGTGTCGCGCTGCATGGACGCGCCCGCGCAGTCATAGAATGAACACTGTATCACAAGTAATGATCTCTGTGTAAAAGTCAAGTCAACTTTATTTATATAGCGCTTTTACAATGTTCATTGTTACAAAGCAGCTGTACATGAGACATATTGACTATAAGCAAAACAATTAAAGTTGTACCTGCAAAAACAAGAAAAAGGTGAAAACACAGAAAACAGACACACACACATCGATTCAAACACCCCACACACACAATATGCACACGCACTAACACACATAGACACACACAAACGCACACACACACGGACGCGCAGACACACTCTTACGCACGCCCACACACACACACACACACACACACACACACACACAGACAAGCACGCACACACACACACAGACAAGCACGCACACACACACACAGACAAGCACACACACACACACACAGACAAGCACACACACAGACAAGCACGCACACAACCACACACACATATGCACACGCACACACATAGACACACGCACACACACACGGACCGCAGACACACTCTACGCACGCCCCACACACACACACACACACACACACACACACACGACAAGCACACACACACACACAACACACGCACACACACACACACAAGACCCACACACACACACACACACACACACACACACACACCACACACACACACACACACACACACACACACACACACACACACACACACACACACACACACACACACACACACACACACACACACACACACACACACACACACGCTCAGTGAGAGCACACATTTAGGATAAAGGAGAGAGAAGCACAGGTCAAATATAACAGATAATAAATTCCTATATGCAATATTAATTAAGTAAAACTTTAAGATTCTAAAGCAGCCCCCCCGGTCAGGCAGATAGTGCAAAAACAGTATGCAAACGGTGGCGAGGAACCCAAAACTCTAATCGAGAAAAAAAACCTCAGGAGAACCCAGGCCCAACCAGGGGATTCCAGTTCCCCTCTGGCAAAAGCTGCTGCCTCTGCACAAGCTCCAGAGAACTTGCACAACAAGGCTAAATAAAATAAATAAACTACTAATAAAAGGTAAATTATAGTTTAAGATTATCAATAATAATCTAATAGCATTTGAAATTTTGTGGTGAAGACGTGTCAGGTGACCGCGTCCTTCTTTATCCAGCTCTATCATCTCAGCTCTTGTCAGGTCCCCACTTCCCATTCTCCGCTCTACCATCAGGTCAGGCCATGAACTGCATCCTGCTCGCTGTGGTAACCTTGGAACAATGAGACAAGACTGGCTGAGAGTAGAGTACTGTTCTGTACTCTTTGATGCAACAAGTACATCAGTTGTGTTTTTGGTTCCGGTTGATCTAACTAATGCAGCCTAAACCCTCAGAGGATTTATATTATGGAAGAGTAGTGTATGCAAGATTAAAAAGATGCGTCTTTAGTCTAGATTTAAACTGACAGAGTGTGTCTAAGAAAATAAAAGGCTGTTCGTGATCCAGTGACTGCGCATGGGTTATGCAACTAAACTTCATGTCTATATACACATGTTAAGTTTGAAGTGTTATATTAAAAAAGATGATATCAGTATTGATAAAGGTGTATCATCGATACATATTGTTATCGTTTTATTGCCCAGGCCTAGTGTGCATACTCTATTATATGTGCAGCTTTTAGTCACTTTGGAATGTAAGTTGCAGCATATTTTAGATGATACAACCCAATATAACATGAATTACAGTCTGGAAAATGTGCTATGTTCCTTTTGGAGCTTAAAACTGTAATCGCTAAATATTTAGCATTTTAATTATTGAAGTTTTTTTGTTGATCAGCCAAGCCACAAGTCGAGTCTCAATCATCCGCAAACATTCCATGTGGCATGGATGCAGAAATGAGTGATGTCGGACTGGAGTCAGAAACGCTGGATGACCAGAATGCCAGTATATCTCCAAAACGTCCAAATGAAGATACCAACCTTACCCCCCAAAAAAAGGTGTTGGACATGAAAATCTATTTTAACAATGAAACGGTTATTTCTTATTCTTATCATTAAATTCTGTTGTTGATGATTTATAATGCCTTTTTTTCATTCTGCTTCTACAGAAAAGAAAGAAAAAGAAGAAAAAAGCAGGTATTACAGTGGGCCCTTCTTCTCTGACCTCTGATATATCTCTGACTGGTAAAGAGAAGAAAATGGATGAAGATCAGTTGTCTGACAGTGATGACTCCAGCTGCACTGCACATGACATGCAGAAATCAGCTGAATCCTCCTCTCATTTGAGCGAACCGGAGAACGAAAGCACTGGGAACGTCACCTCTTTATCTTCAGATGCTGCTAAAGGTCAGTCTGAGGAGAGTTGTGTAGCGCCTGGATCGACTCAAGAGCTGATCAGCACCTGCACTGCCAAAGCGTCTCCACCACCAGATCAGCCAACTGAGAGAGTTGGACGTAAGAAAAAAGGCCAGACGAGTACATCCACAGGAGCACAAACTCCAGTCGATCAGAATGCAAGCAAAAAGAGCAGCACAGGCAGTCAAAGAGAAACAGATCGTCCGGACGCTGAAGCCCAGAAGAACCTTTCAGCAGTGAAGCTTGAGCAGAGTCAGAAGCAGCAGTCTACTCGTTCTGGAAAGAAGAAAACAGAATCTGAGAAACGCAATGAAACCAGTCAAGACATTCAGCGTGACTCACATTCAAAGAAGAAGTATGCCACATGTTTTGATGAAATTTGATAAATGCTTCCATTTTTTCTGGCTTCTCATGTCATTTGTGACCCTGGACAACAAAACCAGTCTTATGGGTCAATTTTTTGAAATTGAGATTTTTACATAATCTGAAAGCTGAATAAATAAACTTTCTATAGATATGTGAGTTGTTAGAATAGGACAATATCTGGCTGAGATACAACCGTTTAAAACTCTGGAATCTGAGAGCGCAAAAAAATCAAAATATTGAGAAAATAGCCTTTGAAGTTGTTAATCAGGGGCACTGTGGCAGACCATCCACTCACAAAAATAAAGTTTTGATATATTTAAGGAAGGAAATTTACAAAATATCTTCATGGAACATGATCTTTACTTAATATCCTAATGATTTTGGGCATAAAAGTATAAGTAAATGTATTTTTGTCTTTTACTAAAAATGTTCCCGTGCTACTTGAGACTGGTTTTGTGATCCAGGGTCACATTTGTATTTGCAATGTCAATAAATATACTTATGTTGAAAATTACAGAAATCTGAATGATGAACCACAGGAGTCATCACAGAAAATGATGTTTGGCCCACAGAGTGTACTCAAGGTATTATGTTTTGGCCCAAGAGATCTCAAATATTGGCCAATCCAAATTCGATTCTTAGGTCCAACTTGTATATATTTCTCTGTTACTGCTAATTAAAACATGGAGTTTAAAACGGTCGTAAATGTTTCTGTGTATGTGACATTTAGAAGGCTGACGGCTCCAGTGGAGGTCCACCAGTGAAGGCAGAGCACAGTCCGAAGAAAGATTCTGCTGCTCACCACAAACACAATGAAAGCAATAAAGAAAGTCAGCGTGACGCACCTCCTAAAAGGTATGCAGAATAGACGCCAATGTATTGAATTTCACACAGATGGAAACAAGACTGTGAGGGAGCACATGCAATGTTTACAATTCAGCTTTCATAACTGTTGTATGGGGGTTTTTGTCACCTCAGTGTTCCCACCTGTTCATTTTGCCGTGACGTGCCGCCACACCACGGCTGCAGCATCTCGGTGACACACTCTTACCTATTTATTCCCAGTTGTGCTAGTTTTAGAGTTCCAAAAGCACATATATCCAACGCAAGCAGGATCCCCGCAGGTCCTGGTGACATATTGATGTCTTGGGAAGCGAATCGATTTTTATTTGCAATAAACTGAAGGTCATGTATAACATTATGAGCGTTAATCTACAGCAGGGGTGCCCAGTCCTGCACCTGGAGAGATCTACCATCCTGCACAGTTCGGCTCCAACCCTGTTTAAAAACACCTGTCTTTAATTTGTCTAGTAATCCTGAATATCTTGATTAGTTGTTCAGGTGTGTTAGATTAGAGTTGGAACTGAACTCTGCTGGACAGTAGATCTCCAGGAGCAGGATTGGGCACCTCTGATCTACAGCTTCTGCCAAACGTCCTGATCGCACTTTCTGTCGCATAAATGACATATGCACCATCTCAACAGTGAACGGACACCGGTTTGTTTACAACGTAGAGGGAGGACGCATGTGCAGATCTTAAGACACGTCATTTGCGTCAGGAAGTCGCTCAACACTCCAGTTGTATAGGTGGCGCTAAACACACCAGAAGCTGGTTTACGATCAGGATGTTTTGCAGAAGCTGTAGATGACTGCTCATAATTTTATAAATGATGTTCAGTTTACTGCACTGAACGATCGATTCTCTTCAAAAGATGTCAATATGTCACCAGGAGCCACGGGATCACGCTTGTGTTGGAAATGTGCTTTTAGAACTCTTAGAGATCGGGGCGTTTTACAGAAGGATTGTAACTTGAAAATCTTATCCTACCTGTTGGATAACCATGGTCATTTCAGTTAGGACCTCATTTAGGACAAAAGCTATTACAGAACAGCACTTCCTAAGTGCATCATGTTATGTAAGGAAAGGGGTATTACAGAAGCGTCTTCACTTCAAATAATCCTGTGAACGGTCTTAACTTTAGGACCACCCCACAGCTGTCCTAACGTGAAAATTATTTAAAAACTGACAGAAAAACTGCTCAGAATTGCGCTGTCCAACGACGGCATTACATTTATTAATAATTGAAAATGAAGAACGTAGATGTTTAATGGAAGAAAGACTCTTGGAGGAGGACCCTGAAGATGTGTTGATGACAAAACACATACTGTATGTAACGACAGAACATGATATTACAGTTAGCACAGGAACTGCAACCAGCATTACAGAGGCCAACAAAGCGTCACAGAGCATTACCGGTTATAGTGCAAGTGACTCATGCCTAATGCACTACCTTAAATCAAAAAGTCACATAACAACCTGTTTTTACTTGACCTTCATAGTGCACTTTCTCAATGACAACAACATTTGTGTTTCCCCCTCTCGTTTTCTTCATCTCTTTCTTTTTTTATTCGCTTGCAAGGGTGGTAAACGTTTTCATCACAGCCTCAGCTGTACGGTTAATGCCGGACACTACAGACATATTTCCTGCAACTCTTGCCCACTCCCTGTATTTGTCTCCGTGAATGAGCGAAGGTGAAAACTTACCAAATAGTATCGGCTCTGCCTTTTCTACCGAACTTATTAAAGTTTCTATTTCCGTGGAACTAAAATTAAAAGCTTGCCGGTTTTGTTTTTCCATTTTGTTGACATCAGCAGCAGCTCGGTTGGCCTGGGGGTGAGTAAAAAAACAGCAAATTTTAATTCTGGGGTGAACTATCGCTTTAAAGATTTTGGAAACATCTTTCATCAACTGAAGAATTGACATGTAGCCACAACCGTACATTATCTATTAATCACTGGACTATCTGTCTTTGCTGTATTATCTCATCTACTATTGACAACGCTTTTTTTCATATATTTCTATTGAGTTTTTGCAGCGTTGAGCAATGTAGCTAACCAGACATGTCTGTTGAGCGCATGAATGCAATGGCCAAACAGAAGAGCTCATCAGGAGCTGTAAATACCGTGGCTGTAAGATTTTGGTAACACTCTTCAATAAGGTTCATTAGTTAACATTGGTTACTAGATTAGTTAACATGAACTAAGAATGAACGTGAGAATGATACTTCTACAGCATTTATTTATTTGAGCTAATCTTAGTTTTAACAGTTATTAATTATTAAATAAACTAAAACTCGTATTGCTTTTAATACACCTGGACCATGCAGTCTATTGACTTGATTTGTCGCATCTCGATTTGTCATTTGTAACCCTGTGTACATGTTATTCTACAAAGTTTTTCTAATGGATACAGGTCTTGCCTCTTACTTGGCCATTTCCAAGCAATCTTATTATTCTTCTGAAGCCACTCTTTTGTTGGGTTTGAGTTATTATGATGTAGGGCTGCACCGTTTATCGTAATTTAATCGTGATAACGATGTATGCTTCCCACAGTTAATTGAGCATAATCGTTGTGATATTAATGTTTTAAAAGGAAGCACAAAACTCCCGTTTTGGGAGCGCTAGGTTTTTCTCTCTAACCCGTTTTAATTTGATAGGTGCCATCTATTTAAGAGTATGGTGTTCATAGTACTAGTGACTTCTTCATGATCACGTGTGTTTAAGGGTGCACTAAGTCGTTGGCACAGGTCGGGCAGGTTATCTGTAAATCTATCTTTAGTGGTTGGGATAATTCTTCTGCCCTGTCGATAACGTGGAGCGATGCGGCCTTCAATTCTGATATGCATTTTACACTCAACTCAACTTTATTTATATAGCGCTTTTTACAATTTTCATTGTTACAAAGCAGCTGTACATGAGACATATTGACTATAAGCAAAACAATTAAAGTTGTACCTGCAAAAACAAGAAAAGGTGAAAACACAGAAAACAGACACACCCACATACAAAACACTCCATACACAATATGCACACGTACTAACACACATAGACATAGACTAAAGCCCATTGCACATTGAGTCCGTAATTTGCGTCCGAAATTTCCGCACGTTAAAAAATAAATACGACCTCATGTTGTGTCAATCACATTTACACACTGCCTCCGATATTTTCGTCCGTCATAAAAAAATTCGGACCGGGTTCGATCTTCTGCGTTTTCCGCATGCGTCAAGCATTTTGAGTGGCCTTTTTTAACAATTCAGAGACACCGTACAAACGAGAGCCAAATATGAAAAAACGCATACGAAAATTTCGGACTGTATGTGCAAAGACCTTAAGGGTGTGCAAAGCAGCCAGTATTTGTATCTGTATTTGTATTTGTTGAGGGGGGGAAAGTATTTGTATTTGTATTCGAGTAAAATTCGAAATAGGCGTAAAAATCCAGTTTTTTTGCGTTACACTTCTAATTTGCGTTATAGTGTACGTAAACAGAGCGAACATGAGAGCACCCGACTGCAGACGTCAATAATGCAGCGTAATGGAATAATCTCCCGATCAAACTCCGCTTCCCGAAAGTTATAAACTGCCTCCGGAACCCAGTTAAGGTACAAAAATATATTCAACAAAAATAGTGATGCACGCAGTGAAGTCTTTTTTCGCTCAGCCGAGCCTTCTCTGTTGCTGTGTGGAGCAGCCTGTGTCAGTCACCTCTTTTACCCCCCACCCCCCCGACTCCTGAATGTCACTCACTCATGCGGGCATGCACTGCGGTCTCGTGAGAAAACGCAGCTTTTTGATATAAAGTTTTCCTTGTTCCCGAATACAAATATTTTTTTAAGTATTTGTTCGAAATAAGTATTCGTAAAAAAACACGCTATTTGTGCCTTTCCGAATACCGTATTCGGGTTCGGCTCCACCCCTACTAGGTAGTGATCGGAGACATCATTACTTTGAGGTCTCTATATCACTAAGATTGATTCCATGTGAAATAACTAGGTCTCGGGTATGATTAAAGCAATGGGTGGGTTTGTTAATGTTTTGCTTGACCCCAAATGAGTTCAATAAATCTATGAATGCAACTCCAAAAGCATCGTTTGCGTTATCTACATGAATGTTGAAATCTCCAGCAATTAGTGTTTTGTCAGCGTGAACCAGTAGGTCAGACATAAAGTCTACAAACTCTTTTAGAAAATCAGCATAGGGGCCTGGTGGTCTATACACAGTGGCCACAGTAGACTCGTTTAGACCAGAGTAATCATTCTGTTTAAGCCACGTTTCAGTTAAGCAGTATGTCAAACTTATTATCTGTTTATCATTTCATGTACGATGTTTAGTAGCAATAACTTTAAAAATAGTTTTTGCACACATTGGTTGATTTTTTTGCTTCTTGATCGTGATCAGGTTTTTACTAGGTCCTAATTTTAACCTATTAGTTGACCTCACTATTCGGGGAACAGACACAGTCTCTATAAGATTACCAGCACAAACGTTTTGATGACTAATTGGGTCGTGATTATTAGGGATTGGATTTACTAGTCAGATTACGCCGCGTCACTTGATTTCCAATTCTTGTGAAATTGGCCTATTTCTTGTATCTTGACTGCTTCACCAGTCCCAGCTGAAATGAAACTGCTCTATTTCATCACAGCATAAAACAGGCTCAGATTTCTTTTAGCAGCGGCTTCTGAATACTGTCTGAGAAAGAAAACCCAGAAAGGAGGAGTTTGTGGATTTTGTGCCATATACTGTACTTGTACATGTACACTTATTCGTTTGGCAGACGCTTTTATCCAAAAGTAGGAGTAGTAGAGCATATAACATTTTGTCAACACACTAAGCAGTACCGTTAGTTTACAAGGCCATGCTACTAGGAGCATTAAAGCTGGAGTAAGCAAAGGAGAGAATGAACAAGATTTTTTTTTTAGACACAAGACAGACAGTTATTGGTTAGTCAAATAAATGCGGAACAGGTGTGTGTTGAGCTGTTCTTTTAAATGCATGCACCACAGGGGAACCGAATGAGTAAAGGTTTCTGCAAGCGGTTTGGTGCCTCACTGTGATGGAACAACCCGGCGTCGCTCATTTTCAGTATTAATATAACCCTGGTGGTAGTATAAGGCGAGGGATTCTCCACAAACGGATGTAAACATCATCAAAGTGGAGCTCTGACAGGAATCTGACGCTTATTAGTGATTCAAATACAGCAACGGGTGCTGAATATGGATTGCAAGTGCCCAAAACTTGTAGTATGTGTTCATATCCAAATTTTTCTTCTGTCGAGAGGTGATTTAAATATTCATGGCTTGAAACAGAAGGAAAATTGACTTGCTTGTGCTGTGTTTTTATGGAGAGCTCGATGTAAGCTGCTGCTTTCTTGCCCGCCCAGTGGGTCACGTGACTGAAAACTAGGGATAGCCCCGATATTTGAGGAATACTCTTGTCACTAGGGCTGTGTATTGGCAAGTGCCTCCCGATACGATACATATCACGATAGATGGGTCACGATACAATATATTGCTATGCATTTCGATGCGGTACACATTTGCAATATATTGCAATACTTTAAATAGAAAATGTAAAAAGTAGAGCTAGAAATACATCATGCTGTTGTACATGGAGTAACAACATGCTAAGTTACTCCATGACTTATTTTGAAAACCAAAGCACACCCACACATCAGCTCTGAGAGCTCCAAGCGTTCTTATATTTTTCACCATGCTCACTTCCACTTACTTTTGGCCGTATGTACAGGTGCTGGTCATATAATTAGAATATCATCAAAAAGTTGATTTATTTCACTAATTCCATTCAAAAAGTGAAACGTGTATATTATATTAATTCATTACACACAGACTGATATATTTCAAATGTTTATTTCTTTTAATTTGATGATTATAACTGACAACTAATGAAAATCCCAAATTCAGTAACTCAGAAAATTAGAATATTACTTAAGACCAATACAAAGAAAGGATTTTTAGAAATCTTGGCCAACTGAAAAGTATGAAGATGAAAAGTATGAGCATGTACAGCACTCAATACTTAGTTGGGGCTCCTTTTGCCTGAATTACTGCAGCAATGCGGCGTGGCATGGAGTGGATCAGTCTGTGGCACTGCTCAGGTGTTATGAGAGCCCAGGTTGCTCTGATAGTGGCCTTCAGCTCTTCTGCATTGTTGAGTCTGGCATATCGCATCTTCCTCTTCACAATACCCCATAGATTTTCTATCTATGGGTTTAAGGTCAGGCGAGTTTGCTGGCCAATTAAGAACAGGGATACCATGGTCCTTAAACCAGGTACTGGTAGCTTTGGCACTGTGTGCAGGTGCCAAGTCCTGTTGGAAAATGAAATCTGCATCTCCATAAAGTTGGTCAGCAGCAGGAAAGTTTTGAGTTGCACAACTTTGACATTTTTATTGCAAATATCACTTACATTTACAGTTATGCCCTGATATTACGCTTGTGGTACGTTTATGCCCTGTTTCACAGACAAAGATAAAGATTAGTGCCAGACTAAACTTTTAGCTGTCTTAACAGAAAAAAAATTCTTTAAAGCCCCAGTGAAATCAAAATGGATTTTTTTTTCCTTTTATTAAACATATGTTAAAATTGAGGACATCAATGAACTGATATGCTCCTAAGTGCTTAAGTGCTTAAGATATAAGCATTCAAAACTGACAGTCGAAATTGCAAGACATCACGTTATATTTCAGAGCCAAAACAAAATGTCCCCATTGTTAATAGCTCTGTCAATATGAATATTTCTCTTAAACAAACGCATCGATTCTCTTCAGAAGAGCTTTGCCCACCAGTCCCTCCCATTCTACCGCTTGAAAGTACAATGATACGTGGTGTTATAACTCCGACTGCATTATTCTTCAAGAAGAAAGTCATATTCACTCAGGATGCCTTGAATGGAAGTAAATCATGGGGAAATTTGGTTTTGCCTCTGAAATATCCCTTTCAGCCTCTTGTCAAAGTTCTCGTCAAATCAAATCAAATCTGCTTTAGAATCGGAAGAGTCCCGCCCCCTTCACTATCAGAGCTGCTGAAGCGGCATCAGCCACTTGTTCGCACATTTATTATGTCCTACATGGGGAATGATGCATAGTGCACTAGATGGGAGACAGGGGATGATCCAGACAGTGTAAACATTAACATCAAAGTCTTCATTTGCGTTAGTGTCACGTTAGTGTAAGACATTTTTATAAAAGTTACTTAAATATTGTAATTGAAGTAAAACCTGTCTGTCAAACCGGGCCTAAAGTTTACAAAAATTAAATATTTTTGTAGGCAACATGCTAATGTTTCAATACCTTCTTAGTAATAATCATTCTTTATATAAATTAATATTTTCTATTGTTAATTAAAAGATTTGTTTTTATTTTCTAGCTTTTGAAATGGTTTTAAAATTGGTATTGGAAATTGTGCAGCATTAGTATTGTTTTTATGATTTTGTGTCAACTCTTATCTATTTTTATTTTTTTTGAATTGCAGAAATCCAACACCAACTCAGCATATAAACTCCAGTGACAGACTTACGATTTACTTTCATGCAGTCTTGTCAAAAGACTTTAAGTTTAACTTAGATGAGGATCGTGTCTTCATAAGGGCTGGAGGTCGCATTGGTGACTGGGAAAAAGATCTGGTTGAACTCACTGTGTCTCGGTAAGTATAACTTTTGAAGGCAAAAATAACGTCTGAATGCACGCTGGCTAATTTCGAGCTACAGACAAAAGAAGGGAAAAATGTCGATTTTGTCTGAATTCGAGGTTTTCACAAAAATGACTTGCTCCAAAAGCAAATGCTCCAAATATGAATGAAGCCTCTTAAGAGATCTTTATGGGTATGCTTTCTCTACTCGCTTCTTGACGACCAGTGTTTTCCCTCAGCACACGATGTATCGTGGAAAAGCACTTCTTCCAGCTTTGTGAATATTCGTAGTGTGTAAAAGACGCGTCTCTCAAATAGCGTGCAATCCCGATAGACACATATACACAGAATGACAGTATTGCAAAATATCTGTATTTAAATCTGTTATGCCTTCAGTAAACGTTTGGTTAACTGCTGGGGAAAACATCTGATGTATAACAATGTACAGTTTACTTAATTGTTTTGCTTCTGTTTAGATGTAAAATGAATCAAGTAATGCTCTGATCTCATTTTTTTCAGATATTTGTTCTGCTGTGTATTTGCATCTTTGTTCTTATTTTTAATAGCGAAGATAAAACTTTTTTTTTTGCTGACACTATGGACTGGGTTTACCTCATTTTTTGTCCAATTCCAACAAATCATGTAATGAAGGAGAATGTGAAAATAAAGCTAATTCATTTTTTACCATTGCAACTCTTTGTTTTGTCAGCACAGGTCACCATATTGATTATTTGTGACTTGAACCTGTTGTTTTAAAACGGTTTGATTGCAGGGATCTTGAAGTCCATGGATTTCTCGTGGAAGGGAAACATGTGTGCAAAAAGACCAGTGCAGGAACCATCCCGTACAAGTATGTTGTGTATAAAGCAAAAAAGCAGAAGTATGAGTTCGAATACATCTACAAACTGGATTCAAAAGAAACCACCAACAGATGTCTCGTCGTCAAACCACATCTACTAAACGCTGAAGGTCGGTGAAGCTCATTAAACGCTGTATTTGTTTGTTTCTTTTTTCCCAGGTCTAATTTCTTCGTTTGGTATATTGCAGGGGAATGGCATCAGTATGACGATATAATCTGTGCAGAACCGTCAAAGGTGAAACGGTGGAAAGAAGTCATTTGGCCTGAGCAGAGGAAAGGTGTAATCCAGGGGAGAGAAATTGCTGGTAGGGTCATGCTGGAAACCATCTTTGACCTCCTGAGAAACTGGAGCAAAATCAACCTCACCAACTTCTTCAGTCAACTCAGACAGTTTTATGAAGTCTATGGAAATCCTTTGGTATATGAAGAGAAAGAGATGAAATGGTACTCACTGGAATATAATGAAAAAGATGTAAGTCAACCACATGCATGTCAGGATACATGAACACATTCATACATTACAGTAGTGAAGGGAGAAAGAAAGCTTTACGTAGCTTTGAATGTAAAAACGCTGCCGGTCAAAACATGTAAATGCAGTGAAGAAACGGCCATACAAATCAACTGCAAATGTTTTCTTGAAGATGCAATCTATTAAATGCTATTAAATTAACTAATCATCTAATGCCATTTTATTATTATTGTTATAACCTTTATTTTACCAGGAAAAGCACATTGATATTTAAAATCTCTTTTACCAGGGCCAAGATTTTAGCAACGTAGTACATTTGGGTTTATAAGCAACATCCATGCATACATGACTATTATTATAAAAACAAAAGCAAGTTCAATCAAGTTTGAACTAAAATCAAACAAAGCACCTACAAGCACTTTCTGTTTCCAATGCATTTAACATCACTTTTTATACCATGGTCTGTTTGAATACTGGATTCTGATTGGCTGGAAGGTGTGCATTAAAAACCTTTAACGCACAGGTAGCTCCAGTCAGTTTGATTACATTAAAAGTTAACTGACAAAATAACCCTCATTTTCATCTGTTTGATCTAAAATGACGCTGCAAACATCAATTAAAGCTTTAACTTGGCAAATGACCATGGTATAATTAAAGGATTTTAATGCTCTTCGCGGAGGCTTCGCGTCGGGTGGTTCTTCGCCTCCACGTCGTGCATTAAAACCCTTTAATGCCCGGCTAGCCGTGGATTATCCCTTACATAAACATCCAGCGAGACCAGCTCCCTAAGTCTCAACTTGTTTTGCAAGTTGTTCCAGGCAGTGGAAGCAGCTCATTTAAATGCCCTTTTCCCTTTTTCAGTTCGCACTCTCGGAACAGACAGTAAGAAAAGTTCCTCAGACCGCAGATTGTAACCACCTACGTGCTTTTTACAGATGTAGTTCTGTAGATCAGGGGTTCCCAAAGTAGGGGGGTCGCAAGGTCGCGAGACTGGGGTGGCAAGATGATTTCCAGAAATACACTTTTTTTATTAGAAATAGCGCATTTAATCAATAAGTGTAACAAAACATAAAAATATGAGTTAAGTTAAAAATAAAAAGCCATCAGCCTTGGGAATTTCCTCCCTCTCAATCGTGACCCCTGAGGTCAACCGCATCAGGTTAGGTGCAGCAAGTCCATTTGCAGCACCATGTTAAACATTCCCATGTGCACGCAGATTATTGGTCAGCCTTTTTTGCCTCACAGGAAAGACATGACTTAATTGTAAACTTAAAAACCCAGCCTCACTTTCAACCATTTCACCAATAGCTGAACATGAGGAGCAAAAGCAAGAGAATCATCAGTTAAAATTCTGAGATACTTATTCTGAGAGACAAACTCAATGGCAGTACCTTGTAATGTAGTGACTGAAGGACCACCGTGCAGAACTCATTTTTTATTCAAAATCATAAGTTTAGATAAGCAGTTAAAGTTGGCATGAAATAAAAAATGATAATTTATTGTTTTACCCAGTGGTGAAGTATTTATTATAAATGATTTGTCTGTGCACATCATTATTTAAACCTCTCTTCACTTCTGGTCAGGAGGACTGGCGTGAGGGCGGGGCTGCAATGACTGACTGATTGCGAACTGCCCTTCAAATCTTTCACCTTTTAACGATCCAATCAGTTGTCAGTGGATGAGATCAAGTCCCGCCCCACAATTTTTTTTCTCATTTCAGAAGTCGTTTCAATCGTAAAGAAAGACAGTCACTACTTAATTAATTAACTAATTATTTCAATGTGTAAAAGGGGTAATGATTCCCCTCTTAAACAGGGGAAGAACAAAAGCAGATTTCCATATTAGTGGAATTTCATTAGTGACAAGAGAAGCCGGGAGTCAGAAATCAGATGCAAGCTGTAAAAAATAAGGTTCCAAGATATCTGGACCGGCTGATTTTGAAGTATCTAAAAGTTTAAGGGCTTTGCACACCTCAGAGATTTCTTTTGTTGAAAAATTAAAAGCTTGACTAGACATGACACCGTCTGATTGAACAGTGGAGATATTCAGCTGTGCATTATTAAATGAATCAAAAAAAAAAAAAACAGAAGCTGTGAAATGTCCATTAAAAGAATTAAGCAATTTTTCTTTATCACTGATTGTATAAGAGCCTTTTATAGCACATGTTGGAGTTCTAAACCTTTATTATTTACAGTTAATGACTTGATAGTTTTCCAAAATGTTGATGAATTATTTAAAAAGTTTGAGTAAGTAAACACACGGCTTTGGCTTTTCTGATCGCTACCGTACATGAATTGCGCAGTTTTTAGCATAAGAGTACTCCCATGCTATTTTCAGGTCAGGAATTTAAATAATGTCCCATTCAAAACAATAAAGGTCATGGAGGACGCCCTGCTCAGAGAAGTGTTTCATGTCTAGCTGTGTTATGATTAGGGTTGGGAATCGAAAATCAATTCCAATTTGGAATCGGAATCGAAAGGCTAGGAATCGGATACTTGAGATTAAAATTTGAATTCCTCTTATCAATTCCTGTGTGCATATTTTCAGAAAAGTACACGCGTTGCATGATCTGCTGACATCTCAATAAAAGCCCTTATGAAAATTATCAATATTTCTACTATAGTAAGCATAGTTTAGCTATAGAATTTGCATTGAAGCACAGGAATCACAAATGAACCATAGTTGCATTATAGTAACTGCAGTTTAACCATGATGTAGTTCAACTATGATAATACAAATTGTAATAAAGCAGAAAAGGTGCGTTTCTATGTGTAAATATACACAAAACGGTGCTCATAAATATATATATATATATTTGCAAACAAGTCAATAAGCAGGCTAAATGACCATACAGGTTGATATCTAAATGTTTTACTTCAACTGTGGAATCGAAACTGGGAATCGATAAGAATCTAAATCGATAAGCAGAATCAGAATTGGAATCGGAATCGATAAAATTGAAACGATTCCCAACCCTAGTTATGATACATGATTTGGGTTTAGGAATTTTTGTATCTAACCGTTGCGATGACACAGTGATATCATTAGCAAATATTGAATAATTATGTGAAACGTTGGTAACACTTTACAATAAGTGCTATTAGTTAACATTAGTAAATGAATTAGCTAACATTAGCTAACAATGAACAATTTCGTTTTTCAGCATTTATTCATCCTTGTTAGTTCATGTCAATACAGTTATTCATGTTAGTTCATGGTGCATTAACTAATGTTAACAGTGACAACGTTTGATTTTAATAATGTATTTATAAATGCTGAAATTAACATGTAGTAATATTAATAAATGCTGTAGAAGTATTGTTCATTGTTAGTTCATGTTAGCTAATGCATTAAATAATTGTTAACAAATAGCACCTTATTGTAAAGTGTTACCGAAACGTTTGTTAAAATTAAATCTATTAAAGATGATCTTTTTGAACATTTTGTATTCGGCTTAGAGGGGACAGATATCAACTATCTGAAAAAGATTCATTGGATCACAATAGGTTTTAAATTCATGGGAGGATCAATGCAGCCAGTTCCAATTTAAGTCACCAAGAACTACCAATTCTTAGGAATTCAGATCTGAAACCGGCTGGAATAAAGAGGGAAGAGCACCACTATCAGCAGATGGTGCTCTGTAACAGCCAACAACTGTTATGTTGAGGGATTTAGTGAGTAAAAACGGTTTACTTAATGATTTAGATAGCAGAACTTAAGCATGAAACCCACCCCACCCTGCTCTGGTCGATGGGTCCTATATACATTATAACCATTAATAAAAGTATCGTCTGTTCAGCCGTTTTTCTGTTAAAACAATCACATCCACATCAGTTGATTGTGCCCAAATACGAAGCATATCCACGTCAAAGATTAGGCGTGGAACATTGAAATGAATAAGTACAAACCTTGATTTAAAATCTGCAGGTGTTTCAGAACTTGAGGCAAAGGCAGAAACTGTGCCTGGATTAGGATGAACATTCCCAGAAATCAAAAGTATGAATTAAAATCAGTTCATTTAAATGAACATTTCTGTAAACTGTGCTTTGACTTGAAGTTTTATAAGAGGTTCACTTATAATGTTAGTCAAAAAAATATTTTTTACAGAAGTGACACACATTTGCCAGAATGACCCTCTGAGATGCTACAGCTCCTTTAATGCTTGTCAGTGAATGAGCGCTGGGACGATTGACTAATGGGAAAAAGTAATCCATCCCCACCCTTAAAACATTCATGTTTGGTGTACAAACGAACATATAGCAGACCTCTCGGATGTCATTGATATACTGTACCATATTAAACATACCGTCTGCTCATTCATCATGCACGGGTCTTTTGAAAAGCTGTGCATGAACGCAAATGCACTGTCTGGACATATAAAAGCCAAAGTTCCCTTAAAAATGTGTTTTCCAACCAAGGGGGTCGCTAAAATATTCATGACGGGTAACCAAGCTCACTCTAGTTTGAGGGTTATTGATGAAACGGTTACCAGTTTGATGATTAACCACAATTGATAAAGCAGTTTCCGTCGGTTACTTTTAAAGTTTAATATTAAAATGATCATTAAACCCTGATAAATACTGGCCAGCTTTAGCAGCCGTCTCACACGGCACAACATGCAGCGTAGGTTTTGTTTTGTGTGGGAGAAATGACAAACACAAGTGAGGTTTTTCCTCCTTTACAAGCAAGTGATATGAATGAAAGTATGAATTCAGGCTATGAGTGTGTCTCTGAAAAGTTTTGATGGCATTTTCTCTGGGCAGGCTGTAGCGTTTAGAAGCACATCACTTATGAGATGTCTGCTGTTCCATTAGTGCCACCTACTGACAGACAGTGGATTTACATCTTCATTCAGACACACTGTATTGGACATTTGAATGACACATAATTGACTGTGCCTTCGAAAAGTCTAAATAATAATGTATCTAGAATTATTAATAGAGCTGATAAAATACCTAGAATCGTTTTAACTTATCTCTTAATAATGTGTTTCATGAAATGCTATGTTTGAACTTTTGGGTGATAAAATGGTATCAATATTTATCGACATTACACCTTTGTTGATAATGTTCAAAAAATGTTTAATATAACGCTCGGTATAACTTCACTTAAATGAAAGTATAATTGTGTTTCTGTGGGGATCTTTTGTGCATTCGCCGTTTGAAAAAGTTATTGTCAGTTTATGCTGAATCCAGCCGACATACGTTTCTTTAAAAGGTCATTATTTGATTTGTATATGAAATATAAGAAAGAAGATGTGTTTAAATGTATTTTTAACATTGTTTGTGGTGTGAATGAATAATGCAGTGGTTAAATTCAAACCTTTTTAACTGGTCTTTGTTTAAAAGGTTATTACAGTTTTCAATAATTATCGATATCAAATGATATGAAACATTTCTTAAAGCTGTAGTGCCCAGGCCTGGGAGGAACATATGTAGTCTTCAAAAACCCCGTGAATCCTCATGTCAGAGCCCACTTTAAGACTTGTGACTGTAAGAGATGAACTGGTGTTGAAATGTAAACCCGTCTTCTCATTTGGATGTGGTCAGGTGAGCAGTCTTCTGAAGCACTTCATGCTGGAGCGGGTCACTCCAGAGCTACAGAAGGACAGCGAGGGAAAGAGTTCATTCATCCAGGAGCCGATGAAGGCTGCGTTCATTATGCTTTATGTCTGGAAACAGTTTGGTCTAGAATTAGACAACGCTGCTCTTTTTCGTCTCTGCACTGGCCTCTGTCTGCCAAAACTACAGAAGAATGACTTCCTGTCTTTCTGGAATGACTTAACAGAATCATTCTCAGAAATAAAGAAGTGAGTACACTTATTAATCACATATTTTCTTTTTTAGCAGCCTTAGTTTGTTCTTTAAATCTGTTTGAATTCATCCTATTTTATCATAACCTTTTCATTTGAATGGAACTCTTGAGTTAACTCATAATAAGATGAAAATGAACTAATGATATCCTTAAAAGAATCTCTGGACGAAACACGGTGGATGTTTTATCTGGTTGATTGAGATCTTTGATCATGTAAATTGTTCTCCGGAAGCCAAATGTTCATCACTGTGCTGTTCAGATGAAGCTTCATGGAACCGCTTGAGTTCCAGAGTCTGCTTGTATTCTGATGGGTTGTTGTTTAGGAGTGTAGTTCTCCAGTTTTATGATCCATGTGTCACTTTTGTTGTTGACTCTGATGTCTTTCAAAAGTTGTGAGTACAGGACTTGTTTTGTAAGGTGTGAGTCGGGTATAATGGCTATGATGGTATGCACCTCTAGTTAGGGCTGTCACGTTTATTAAATAATCGTCTCATCGCGATTGTTTGTCCTCATCGCGATGGTTTCAGATCATCGCAATTATTGCACATCTCTATAGAAGACACTAGGGTGGCTGTAGTGCATCTGCATATTGCATATTTTAGTGTATATATTGTTACTAAAGCATGGAAATACTTGTAAAATGTACCACCACAACACTAAAGCATATACCATAAAAATAACCTGCAGTACAATTGAATATAATTTCAGTGTGAAAACCAGTCTACCAAAATCTCATTAACATAGAAGTAAACTTTTATTGTAGTCTTGCAAGTGAGAGAAAAAACAGACTAGAAGCTTTTCTATGACTGATAGCAGTTTAATGGTGGCTTCAATTCACTCCTGATCAATTTACTTCATTTACAAGTATTTGGTGGTTGTATTATTGACAGGTAAAAGCCTAAACCTTAAATGTATGATGACCCAATTGTTTCCGATGTATTTCCAAGAAAAAGAACATTGTCTTTATATTCAGAACAATATGGTCGTTTCAAAGCTGAATAAAAAATGTATGAGAATTAAATGTCAAAGCTCAAAAACAGACAATTAATCGTCATAAACGCAATGATTTATTAGACAATTAATCGTCAGCCAAATTTCATAATCGTGACAGCCCTACCTCTAGTGAACTCAAGTGCTTGCTGTACACGATCTATGTCTGTGAGCTGGACATTAGGATGGGCAGATCATCCTTGAGATGGGGTTCATCCTTGAGAACCAATCGCTTCCGACTACTTAGAAAAGGCCAATGAAAATTGGTGAATGAAATTTGCATGCCGGACTCCGCCCCAAGATATCCGGGTATAAAAGGGAGACGGCGTGCTGCATTCATTCACCTTTTGTTCTTCGGAGCCTTCGCTCATGAATTGCAGACATCGCTACTACTTAGCAACTTCAGACTGCCGGTTCTACGACGTGGTGCAGCGGACTGTCCCTTCCTGCGGCGACTTCCCCTGGGCGTCTCGGCAGTTCCAGAGGTGTTCGAGATTTCTAAAAGAGCAAATTTCTCCAGCGTGGCATGTCCCGCTGTTCTCATGGGTGCGATACCCTCATCGAGGAGGGGGACGGACACGATGTCTGCCTCAAGTGTTTGGGTCTCCATCATGCTGAGGCAGCCTTCGTTGACTCATCTTGCCCGCACTGCGGGCGCATGGTCATTCAGACATTACTGTCACGGGTGGCTGCCTTCTCTCGAGAACCAGCCACTACCTCGCATGCTTCCCGGGCCATGACGAGAATGGCTAAGGCCATACCGTCTGCCAAGTCGAGCGGCGAGGGTGATATGGGGGCCACTGCGAGCGTAAATCCGTCAGCCAAGCGCTTGCGGACCGCTCACACCCCGTCTCACTCGCATGACCATTCCCTAGCAGACGGTACCACACCGTCTGCATCCTCATTCACGCAATCAGAAATGGTGCGTGAAAGAAGATATGTCAATCGCAGCATTGGAGGGCGATTTGCTAACATCCAATCCCGACGATTCCTTGCAGCTCCCCCCCACGGGGGGTCGAGCTCAGGAAGAAGCGGATTTCGAGATGTCGGCCATGCTTTCCCGGGCCGCCGTGACCATTGGGTTGGAGTGCACTCCACCGCCTCTTCCCCAGCGCTCACGGCTGGACACATGGTTCTTGGGCTCTGAGCGCGACTCCAAGCCGCGCCCAACCCCGGTTCCGTTCTTCCCGGAGGTGCATGAGGAACTGACGAAGACGTGAAATGCCCCTTTCTCGGCTCGTACACGTCAGACCAATTCCGTTGCCCTTTCTTCCCTCGATGGTGGGGTAGCTAGAGGCTACGTCGACGTGCCCCAGGTGGAACGTGCAGTCGCGGTGCACCTGTGCCCACAGACGGTGTCCACCTGGAGAGGTCAACCGAAACTCCTGTCCAAAACGTGTAAGACTTCGGCATCGCTGGTTTCGAAGGCCTACGCTGCTGCGGGCCAAGCTGCCTCCTCTCTCCACGCCATGGCTATCCTGCAGATCCACCAGGCCAAGGCGTTGACAGAGATCCACGATGGTAAGACCAACCCAGGGTTAACGCAGGAACTCCGCACCGCCACTGACCTCGCCCTACGGGTGACCAAGGTGACCGCGCGGGCCCTGGGTCGGGCGATGTCCGCTCTTGTGGTCCAGGAGAGGCATCTCTGGCTTAACCTTGCGCAGATGAGCGACGCCGAGAAAGTCCGCTTTCTTGACGCGCCCATCGCAAAGGTGGGCTGTTTGGCGACACTGTCGAGGACTTCGCTCAGCTGTTCTCGGCAGTGAAGAAGCAGACTGAGGCGATCAGCCACATCCTGCCCCGCCGTGACTCGGCCGCCTACAGGTCTTTGAGATCCCGTGGACGGGCCCCCGCCTGCGCTGGCATATCAATTGCCTGGAGTTGTGGACCGTGCTACTCGCACTGAAGAGGCTGCAGCCTCTCGTGCAGGGCAAGCACGTGCTGGTCCGGTTGGACAGCACTACTGCAGTAGCGTATATCAACCGCCAGAGTGGCGTTCGCTCACGGCAGTTAACACGACTCACCCAACGCCTCCTCCTGTGGAGTCAGCAGGTGACCCGGTCCCTGCGTGCCACGTATATCCCAGGCGACCTGAATCAGACAGCCGATGCGCTCTCTCATCAGTCGACACCTCGCGGAGAGTGGCGACTCCACCCCCGCGCAGTCCAGCTCATTTGGGTGCAGTTCGGGCAGGCTCAGGTAGACCTGTTCGTCTCCCTTGAAACCACCCATTGCCCGCTTTGGTACTCCCTCTCCGAGGCTCCCCTCGGCACGGATGCCCTAGTGCACAGCTGGCCACGGGACAAGCGGAAGTACACCTCCCCCCCAGTGAGCCTCATTGCACAGACCCTGTGCAAGGTCAGGGAAGAGGAGCATCAAGTGGTACTCGTTGCGCCACAGTGGCCCAACCGGACTTGGTTCTCGGAGCTAATGCTCTTGACGACAGCACCCCCCTGGCCGATTCCCCTGACGAAGGATCTGCTTTCCCAGGGGAAGGGCACGTTATGGCATCCCAGGCCAGACCTCTGGAACCTCCATGTCTGGCCCCTGGACAGGACGAGGAGATCCTGAGTAGCCTACCCCCGGCAGTGGTAGAGACCATATCTCAGGCAAGGGCACCAGCCACTAGGCGACTGTACGCCTTCAAGTGGCACCTCTTCTCGTCCTGGTGCTCTTCTCAAAGAGAAGACCCACGGAGTTGTGCGATCGTGACCGTGCTGTCCTTTCTACAAGAGAGACTCGAGACTAACCTCTCCCCATCCACACTGAAAGTGTATGTAGCCGCCATTGCCACTCATCACAACTCAGTTGCTGGTTAGTCTCTAGGACAGCACGACCTGGTCATTAAGTTTCTAAGGGGCGCGAGAAGGCGGAATCCGCCTCATCCGCGCTCCATACCCTCTTTGGACCTTGATGTGTCCCTGGCGGGCCTCAACAGGCCCCCCTTCGAGCCCCTAGGAGATGCCGTTCTTTCTCATCTCACGATGAAGACGGTTCTCCTGATGGTGCTCGCCTCCATCAAGAGGGTAGGGGTCCTACAAGCATTCTCCGTGTCCCCTGACTGCCTAGAATTCGGACCCAGGGATTCTCACGTTATCCTGAGACCTCGGCCCAGCTACGTGCCCAAAGTTCCCACCACTCCTTTTCGGGACCAGGTGGTGAACTTACAGGCGCTCCCCACCGGGGAGGAAGACCCAACCCCGTCCGTGTTGTGTCCAGTACACGCACTGCGCCTCTACTTAGACCGCACGCAGAGCTTCAGGAGCTCGGATCAGTTCTTTGTCTGTTTCAGAGGTCAGCAGAAGGGGGAGGGCTGTCTCCAAACAGATGTTGGCGCACTGGATTGTGGACGCTGTCACGACGGCCTACAAATCCCAAAACCGCCTGTGCCCACTAGCAGTGAGAGCTCACTCCACCTGGGGTATAGCCTCCTCGTGGGCACTGGCACACGGCGCCTTTCTGATAGACATATGCAGAGCTGCGGGTTGGGCTACACCCAACACCTTCGCGAGGTTCTACAACCTCCGCGTAGAACCGGTGTCAGCCCGCGTCCTGCATGGCAACATGTAGGACCGGCAACCGGTAGGGTGTACGCCTATGACAGTACCTCCCCCCCCGGGTCAGCGTACTAATTCAGCCTCCCTTCTTTCCCCACTGGGTGAAGAACAGGCACTCCATCCATCACTAAGCAAGTACCTCCTGCGGCCGGATACCACCTGAGTTATTCACAACATAGCTCTAACCGGACCTAGTGCTACCGGACATTGTAACCCCCCAGCAGGGCGGTTCCGTCTGATGTATCCTCATGTTGGTTCCCACCATGGTAACCCATGACCTTCCCTAGGTGGACCTCCACCTTGCGGTTAAATCCTTCAGTCCGCACTTTCCTCCCATGAGTTCTCCCCTAACGGTGAGACCATGTTGGTATCTCCACTAAACTCCTCTCTGTGGTAGGAAGTGGTCTCTGTAGCGCATCCCCCGTTTGAGGAAGTAACGCTTACCCAGTGGTCTTACGGTACCAGGTGGCTTCTCGCTGTTAGAGAAACAAGTGAGGCCAAAGGCAGGGGCCTTCCCACCTTTCAAGAAAAGCTCTGGGACCCTCTGGTAGGTTACAATTTCGCAGTAGCGCTCACGGCTGACATGCCCAGGCCAGTCACCGTCGCTTCCCTACAGATTGTGACAGGGCACAGTGTTGTGGCGTTTTCCATAGGAACCCCATCTGTCGGCTCGACACAACATCGAGAGACCGACAGAAAGGGAACGTCTTGGTTACGAATGTAACCTCAGTTCCCTGATGGAGGGAACGAGACATTGTGTCCTTTATGCCACAACACATGCTGCCCACTGCAGCAGACGTGAGAGGTCTCAGGCTCCTCAGAACAAAGGTGAATGAATGAAGCACGCCATCTCCCTTTCATCAAAATTCATCAAAATGATGGACGGCCTTCAGATCTGGAGAATTTGGGGTTAACCAGATTTTGTGTTCACTGGATGCACTACAGTATGACACAGTAAACCTTCTGATATGAAGGACAGGTGTTTTCTAACTCAAAAGCATTGTGATCAACAGTGGCTGCAAGATTGTGTTTCCAGGACTTTGTTTCTTCAGTTCCCTGACTCGTCATGTGCTGTTGTTGATGTCACTAGGCCATTATTGTCAAACCAGTTGTGTTGATTCTTGTGTGTCCAGTGGAGTTAATGTTGAGGTGTTCAGTATTCACTTGGAATGTGCGGTGAACACAGCCTGGAACTGCTGTTAGCAAGTGTTGTCATTTGAATCCTTTCATGTTGAGCCAAATCTTGGCTGGTCATTGCTGTGCTGGAAGATGCTTCAGGTGGTCTTTCACTATGAGACCTGTTACATTCTCTGTGCATGAAGTGTTTGCAGTAGTTAGACTGAGACCCAGAATCGTTTAGAGATCTCGTCCAATTATAAGAAAGTGAAATGTGAATGTAAATGTTTGTTTCTCATGCAAGTGCTTCAGCAAACATACAAGCTTCACATTTCTTCATGAAAATCTAAAATGTGTTGTAACATTTCATTGCTCTTCAGCTGGTCTGAGATGGTGATGTCGCTGATCCTCAGAGTGAGTGCGGCCAACATGACCAGATGGATCATTGTCATTCCACTGATGCACTTTCTCAAAGGCACTTCAAAACCATTTGAGCCCGTGTTTAACAAGGTCAACTCACAGTATGGACAGAGCTGGGCTGGACTGCAGGGACTCAAAGCAGCTGATGTACTTTCCTTATCAAGCCAAGATCGAAGGTATTTAATCCATCTTTTCAAATGTTTAGACCAATAACTGTTTGAAGCAGTCATATGACACGGCTAAAACGAATATTAGCGTTTGTTTTAGATGTTATGCAATGAAGGGGTCGACCGATAATGACTGAAGATCATCTTTTGACAGCGCGCGAGTACTTGATGCTTTAAAATGGTTTGTATTTGTGAATTGGCATGACTTAAAATAATGTGCAAATGCCTATTCCATCAAATGATGTGTGATCACTGAAGCAGCTCGAGCTAGCAAATGCTTTCAGTGCAAGAGTGCAATCCTTTCAGTGTCTTCAGCCTTTCGCGTTGATTGGCCGGACTCGTGACTTTCAGCCAATCAGATGGGCGGTGGGCGGCATTGCTCTAGGCCAGAGAGTGGCGTTACAACAGCATTTGAGCCAAATAGTGCATTTCACAAATATATTAATTTATCGCAAATCGGCTTTGAAAATGATGTCGATAATCATAAAAATGCAGTTTGTAAAAACCGCCGCTACAGGGCGCCCGATCAAAACAACACCAATGCCATAGCTTGATGACGCTGTGAAGGAGAGTGGAATGATGGGATCTATTGTCTTAAACTCCACCGCTGATGGCCATCAATCAGACGGGGAAAGAGAAATCATGTTAGCGGATGAGGTAAAGTTTTATAATTGCTGCGAATAATTGTGGTCCATAAATAAGTGACTGCTCAAAACAAGTTCGTGGCTTGCTAGACGCTAGACACTACTTCCGCATTTGTCCACGACACTGTTGTCATGTGGTTTCTATGTCAGTAAAGGCGGTAACAAAGGGGAACGCGGATATGACCCCATTGTCAGGCGACTGCACAGCCCCGTGTCACTGTTTAAAATTGTGATTTTTTTTCACGATTTACAAGTAGTTGGAAACATTTGAGATATTGTAAGTACTCAGCTGAACAAAATATATAACACTAGCCTAGTGGTTTTGGGATATTTTACTGCAAAATTGTTACAAACTGCACCTTTAATATCAACGTCGATAATCGGCCAGGGCGATAATCGGCCGACCCCTAATGCAATGTGTAAACAAGATTTAAAAATGCTGTATTTTCCTCATACTGTGCATGTTGGTATCTCTTCTTTGCCCCGCCTCTCTGAAAAGTGTGGATTTATTACAAAGCTCATGGCTCTGAAAAGCGAGGTGTGCTATGATTGGCCAGTTAACCAACCTCTGTGAGACGGAAATGTAGGCGTTTTTAGGCAGGTCTGGGTGAGCCTTCGCTTTTAGATAGAATGCATCTTTTGTTCCCACACTTTACTTTTTGCAATTTTACGTGTCTAATACATGCATGGGCAACTTATAACACACCAAAGACACAGAACAACACGTATTCGTGCCATATGACCCCTTTAAAGTGTGTATCATGGAACTGTTTGTAATTTTTGACTGATTTAGGGCAATGTTGAATCTCATGAAGACACATGGACATCTGGTTGAGATGGACAGGCTGCTGGCCCGGTCTTGGATGTATCTGGTGACAGTAGATGAGTTGGTGGAGTGCAGCTCCATCATTCATGTAGAGCTCCTGGACATCCTGCAGGTTTTCACCATGAAATGCCCTGATAATATCAACTATAGCTCTACCACAGTGAGTGTCAACCTATGACTTTTG
Organism: Triplophysa rosa; assembly: GCF_024868665.1. Lineage (NCBI taxonomy): Eukaryota > Metazoa > Chordata > Actinopteri > Cypriniformes > Nemacheilidae > Triplophysa > Triplophysa rosa. The sequence goes on from NC_079908.1 coordinate 55,254, forward strand.
ACAATCAAAAGGAAGAAGAATTGAGAAAAATGCCTCAGTTGTGTGTATTTCATTGTCATTATTTGATCTTAGGGTGTTTCAGAGACTCTGGCACACATTCACAGTCACTTACTCGAACAGAGATACAGGTAAAATTGGTCCATTTCCTTCTGAAATTGTTTCTATATTTGAATAAAGCAAGGAATTATAGCCCGTTCTATAAAAAAAAAGTACTGATTTGGTATTGAAATGTTTCCATAAATGTCTATAAATGAGACCCAAGCGAACTGGGAAATCAGTTAAAAAAAGTCAAAACAAAAAATGGTGAATACATAGACATGTTCTTGCCAAGCACGTGAGCTGTAATTACCAAGTGGCCGAACTTTTAGGACAGGTTTCATCTGTGAACTGATATTCCTTATTTTATTCCATGTATTTTATTGCCCATTAGGGGCAGTCGTGACCTAATGGTTAGAGAGTCGGACTCGTGACCATAAGGTTGCCGGTTCGATTCCCAGGGCCGGCGGGTAACAACTGAGGTGCCCTTGAGCAAGGCACCTTACCCCTACTTGCTCCCCGGGTGCTGCAGTGATAGCTGCCCACTGCTCCAGGTGTACGTGTGTTCACCACTTGCTGTGCGTGTGTTCACTACTCTCTGGATGGGTTAAATGCAGAGGTCACATTTCGTTGCCTTGTACTTGTACATGTGCAATGACAATAAAGTTGAATCTAAATCTAAATCTAAAATCTATTTGAATGTATTTCTGTCAGAATTTTTTCTCTCTCCTTGAAACTTTTTTTTCGCTCTTGAATTTTTCAAAACTTATCATTTGAGCTTGAACATGCCCCGGGTGTATTCTCTTCTCCATTGCTCATCTAACATACCTCTGAACATGACGTACAAGGAACTAGCCAATCAGAGAGCTTGCTACATCTCTCTCGCCATAGTTAATTTGCATTGTTTAACCTCGTTTTACCAATGCAAGGACCCAAAGTGTCAGGGAAATGCTAAAAGGAAAAGCTAAATGACTAAGCTAATCGAATAGCAAATTGGAAAAAGAAAGGCAGCGTGGAAATGGAAATGCAAATGGTAAAAGAAATCGCCTTTTAAATGACTGATTAAAGTAGTTTAATTTGTAAATCCAATTATTTATTCCTCTTTTTAAATCGCATTTTCAAATACATTTTGAAATTCCACTTTTTATTTAGGAATTAATTAATGCACTTTAAAACGATGTACTTATTGAGTGTTTTATGCTGTTTTTTAAATTCCCTTTTTAATTTGAAGTATTTATTGATGGATTAATATTTCATTTATTAATTATTTTTATAATCACGCTTTTTATTGCCCATTAAAACTTTAAATAATGAATGACTTTATCAATTCGCCTATTTATATTTGGATAAATAAATGAAGTTGTAAACAAATGTATTAATGCCTATTTTTATTGTAGAATTACAAACTATGAAATGCTTTATTACTTTACACATGACTCTTCCGGTCCTCCATAATTAAGCAGCGTAAAAGTCACACGTGTCTTTCTTTATACAGCTCGAGCTGCGCAGTTACAAAGTCACGCGAGTCTGATCTGTACAGTACGAGCAGAGACGACTCCGAGAGAACAACTCGGGCACGCGCACATTTTCTAAACATGCGCAACTATATTGTCAATTCAATTCTATTTTATTCATATAGCGCTTTTCACAATGTGCATTGTTCCAACGCAGCTTTACAGGAGCAAATAAGAAAAACAGAAAAACACAGAAAAGGTAAAACCACAGTAGGGGTTGAACGACCTCAGATTTTTAGAAGTCGACTATTAAGTAATAGAAGTCGCGTCGATGACGACTAGTCAATGACGTCAATAATAAATAAAATAAGAGCGAGGTAATGAATGTTTTGCAACAAGATTTGATGGGTGTGCGCAGTAAGACACTTGCGTGTGCATGCTGCGGGAGAATGACGGGACTCTCGCAAAATAGTCTTCAAAAATATCATATCCAAATACATATTAATTGTTGTTCATCTGTTGCACAAGAGCAACAACAACTAAACTAAAATAAAACTATTTTAAAGCATGAGGTTGGTGGTAGTGGCGCTATGTAGTAAAAGAGCAGCAGGTGGTTCTCTACAGAAACCTAACGTTACTTCAGATCTGAAGCGTCATGTGTGTACAGACCAAACTTCCCTGACATTTACAACAAGTCAACTGAAAGGGTCATGTGCACTAATAGATGACGCAACAGAAAAATGTGTCGAGTTTGTTTGTGACGGCCTTTGACTTTAGAACAACGTCAATATATTTATTAGCCTAATGCAGCAGACGCTTTATCATAGCGGACTTACAAACGCAGCACCTCAGTGACAGCAGCCAATATGAGAAACATTTTTATTTATTCTGTTTCTTTCATGTTTTATTAAATGGGGAACAAGTACAAAAATAGCATATAATATTAACAGATCTGCATGTATATTATTGCCGGGAGTGTGACAGAATCCCGCTGAAGCGGGTGGGAATGACATCCCGCGCTCAGCTCTCTTGGAACAGCCTCTTCTTAAAGGTACAGTGTCAAAAGCACATGACCCGCGACTATTCGACATCAAGCTTTAAAGGACGCTGTAACAAAGTTCAATGTAGGGAAGGAAGGAGGCGGGAACCGGCGAACATTTAAACAATAAACTTTAATTCAAAAATAAATAAACAATAAACAGCAAATAACAGGCCGGCAGCCACCTCACGGTCGACTGCCGGCCACACGAACACATAAACAAACTTAACTGTTTCCGGGCCCGGGTCCTCTCTCGTCGGCAGTCCCGTCGCTCGTCCTCTTATGCTCCCTAGCTCCCCGTGAGGCATGCGGGACCGGTGCGCGTACAGCTGATACTCATTATCACTCATGCCACCGGCCCCGCCTTCCTGCCCCACGGCTCTCGTCCCGCCTTCCTCGCTACAGTCGCATCAGAGCATTAATGTCGACTAGTTGACTAGTTCGTGCAACCACTAAAACACACTACAGTGCATGGTGTTTGTAGAACAAGCAAGATCATTCTAATAAAGCAATGTTAACAGACTTTACCGGACCTTTAAGATAATCTAATATCAGCAGTTTCCCAAACTCCAATGATAAAGAAATGGAGAAAAGCCCTCGGGAGAAACCAGTCTCAGCCGGGAGGGCCAGATCTCTTCTGACGTGTCACAGCTGCACTCACTGACTTTCATTAAAAGTGTTTTTGAAAAGTGTCTATGAAAAATAGGGAGAGCTTATTAGTTGTGATTTTGGAAATTTCGGTAACACTTTACTTGAAGGGGTGTCATAATCATGACCACCTGGATCTACCACCTGCACTTGATTTTGAAATTCTAGCTATTACCAACTGACAGGACGCCTGAGAGCATAATGCACGTGAAGGACTGTAATACAAGAGGAGTTCACTCAGGTACTGAGGAGCTAAACCATGTAGGGCTTTATAGGTAATAAGCAAGATTTTAAAGTTAACGCGATGCTTTATAGGTAACCAGTGCAAGGTTGACAGAACCGGGCTAATATGTTCATACTTTTTTGTACGTGTAAGAACTCGAGCTGCCGCGTTTTGGACCAATTGGAGTTTTTGTAATAAGCCTGCAGGGCAACCACCTAACAGTGCATTACAGTAATCTAGTCTTGATGTCATGAATGCATGAATTAACTTCTCTGCATCTGAGATTGACAGCATATGACGTAGTTTAGATATATTCTTAAGATGGAAAAACGCAATTTTACAGGTGTTGGCGACGTGGCTCTCAAATGACAGATTACTATCGAATAGAACGCCAAGATTCTTTGCTGACGACGAGGGTTTTATGGAACATCCGTCAATAGTTAAACAGTATTCTTGGTTGTTACTTATAGCAGTTTTCGGTCCAATAAGTAACACTTCCGTTTTGTCCGAGTTCAGTAATAAAAAGTTGTTACTCATCCAGTTTTTTATATCGACTATGCATTCCATTATTCGATGGAACTGCTGTGTTTCATGAGGCTTCGAGGAAATATAAAGTTGAGTATCATCAGCATAACAGTGAAAGCTAACTCCGTGTCGCTTTATTATATCTCCTAGAGGTAGCATGTATAATGCGAAGAGCAGAGGCCCTAAGACTGAGCCCTGTGGTACACCGTACTGGACTTGCGATTTGCGTGACACCTCATTGTTTATTGCTACAAATTGAAAACGGTCGGATAAATAAGATTTAAACCATTTCAAAGCTATTCCCTTAATGCCGACATAATTTTCGAGTCTATGTAGGAGTGTGCTGTGGTCAATGGTATCGAATGCAGCACTAAGGTCTAGCAGCACCAATAACGAGATACAACCTCGGTCAGACGCCAATAGCAGATCATTTGTAACTCTGATCAAAGCAGTCTCTGTACTGTGACATGCTCTAAATCCAGACTGGAATTCTTCATTGATGTCATTCCTTTGGAGGAAGGAGCATAATTGAGTTGAAACTACTTTTTCCAGAACTTTAGATATGAAAGGTAGATTCGATATAGGCCTGTAGTTCCTTAGTTCTCTAGGGTCGAGTTGGGGTTTTTTGACAAGGGGCCTTATAACAGCCACCTTATATGCTTTAGGCACATGTCCTAATGTCAGAGATGAGTTAATAATACCAAGAAGAGGATCTATAATTTCTGGGAGCATCTCTTTCAGTAGATTTGTAGGTATAGGGTCTAGTATGCATGTTGTTGATTTAGATGATCTAATAATTTTAGACAGCTCATCTTGATCTACGGTATAAAATAATTGCATTTTCTCCTTAAGGGCGCTGTAGTTAGTTTGTTCAGCGGGTTTCACTTCTGATTGCATTGTTATAATTTTTTCTCTAATATCTTGGATTTTATATGTGAAGTAGTTCATAAATTCATCACTGCTATGCTGATATACAGGATCAGAAGTCACTGACGATTTATTTTTTGTTAATTTAGCCACCGTGTTAAATAAAAACCTAGGGTTGTGCTGGTTTTCTTCTATTAGTGATGAAAATAGGCGGATCTAGAAGTTATTAGGGCTTTCCTGTATTTTCGAATACTATCCTTCCATGCTGTACGAAATACCTCAATTTAGTTTTCTTAAAGTTGCGCTCCATTTTTCGGGCCGCTTTCTTTAGAGCCTGAGTGTGTTCATTATACCACGGTGTGGGGCTGCCATTTTTAATCTTCTTTAAACGTAGTGGAGCAACTTTGTCTAGCGTTAGTGAACTTTATTCACTTTAGATGAAATCCTTATGACAATTTTACACCATATTAACATTTGAGTAAGAGCAAACTTTCCAAAATAACACAAAGTTGTGTTAAGAAACAAGAGTCAACAGCCAGAATAAAATGTACATTAGTCTGTGACACTTCTCCATCGGGACAGGGAGATCCCCGGTCCATATGGTGTTTTTTTACTTAATTATATGCGAACTCTAAGTATATGTCTATTAGTCCAATTCCGGGCTTTTGTCTCACTGCCGATGACTCATGCGAATATAAGTCAAAGTGTTTCTCTAACACTGCGCAGTGCAGTCTGTAAGTCAAACTCCGTCTTCTAAGACGCGAGCTGGCAGCTATAGTCAACTCGTCTTCTTAAACACGCGCAGACTATAAAGTCAAACTTCATGCTTCTCTAAACAGCGCACTGGCGCAGACTTAAAGAAACTCGTCTTCTTAACACATGCGCAGCTTAAAGTCAAACTCGTCTTCTCTAACACATGCGCAGCTATAAAGTCAGACTCGTCTTCTTAAACAGCGCAGCTATAAAGTCAGACTCGTCTTCTCTAAACACGCGCAGCTGCGCAGTATAAGTCAAACTCGTTTCCTAACACGCGCGCTGCGAGCTTAAAGTCAACTCGTTTCTCAAACACGCGCAGCTGCGCAGCTAAATGCAACTGTCTTCTCTAATGCAAGCTGGCAGCTATAATGTCAACCCGTCTTCCTATCCGTGCGCAGTGCGCAGCTATAAAGTCAGACTCGTCTTCGCTATACATACGCAGCTGTGCAGCTATAATGTCAGACTCATCTTCTCTATTCGTACGCAGCGGCCCAGCTATAAAGTCAGACTCGTCTTTGCTATACGTACGCAGCTGTGCAGCTATAATGTCAGACTCATCTTCTCTATTCGTACGCAGCGGCCCAGCTATAAAGTCAGACTCGTCTTCGCTATATGTACGCAGCTGTGCAGCTATAATGTCAGACTCATCTTCTCTAAACACGCGCAGCTGCGCAGCTATAAAGTCAAACTCGTCTTCTCTAAACACGCGCAGCTGCGCAGCTATAAAGTCAAACTCGTCTTCTCTAAACACGCGCAGCTGCGCAGCTATAAAGTCAGACTCGTCTTAACTGTATAAAAATCATGGTGTCGGCAGTGTGCAGTAGATATTGTACATCCATCTGAACGATTTCTGTAAATCCGTTATCTTGCCTGAACACACCAAAAAACATTACAGATAACATCCAATGTAGCAATACATTTACATGCATACTGTATATCCTAAAAAGTAATCCTGTCCCACTGATACGCTGCAAACCGGGAGATTTTAGGTCAATATTTTGCCAATATTATATAATAACTGAATTCTGTTAACCTACAATATCAAGGTCTTACTGTATTAACCTTTAGTGGATATAACTTAGAAAGTTTCCTATCATCTGATTTGTTTTATACAACAAAGCTTCATTTCCACTTTGTTTCTAAACATAAAAAACTGCACTGAACAAAACAATCTGTTGAATTAACATGAAAAGGTACACTGAATGCACACATTAAAGTAATGTTAACAGCATTATTTATCTGATTAAATGGACTAATTCATGTTTGTTAAGAAATACACTTTTACATTTGTGTGTTAATTAAACTAAATATCTTGACATCACACATAAGTCAAGACAATTTTCTAAAAACTCAGAATGAGCCAGAGACTGGTTTGAGTTTCAGCATTACCTGTCACAGGTCTGAATGAAACGACACACATCATGTAACCTACAACCTAAACACCAGCACCACTCTTGTGGTAAACAATGGTAACCACAAACCTAATCAATAAAAGAAAACACTTCTTCAACATAAGTGAAGAAGAAACACCAAGAAGTTGTTCTCTTTTCTCTCGCACAAAAGCATGCTGGGAACTGGAAATCATGTCAAATTAAATTAAAAGTTTGCTCTAGTTCATTTATTTGGAGCATTAGGTTTATATTGTAACATAAGAATGAAACCTTTTTAAAAAGCCGTTTCGGTCTCCAAGAGTACTCTGAACGTCATCTCATGTAATAGTAGGTTAAATGCAAATTTCTGTTTTATGCCATTGTAATCCTCAACTGAAACGGAGGCGTACACATTTCATTTCTGTAAAGGCAGTCACAATGTTTACAGCAGAAGGAAAAGCTCCCTCTAGGTCTGTGGCAGTCATTGTGTGCATGCATGAAATGTGTCCATCCTCAAATAAGTGACATGAAACAAACTACATTACATTACAACAGCAACATGAGTTTTATAGTTGACCCTTTAAAGCAGGGGTCACCAACTAGTGGACTCCGGTCCGAATGCGGACCGCGAGATGCATCCATCCGGACCTCAAAGCCTTTTGTCATAATAAATAAATGAACGCCTAACATTATTTTCTAATGCAATCAAATTTATAGCAGGCACATCAAGGGCAGCTCAGTAGCAGTTTGGGTCCTACGGCGCCACGGACAGTTAACATATGGGCACTGTTGCTACGTTCAGACATCGACGAGTGACGAGAGCCGAGACAGACTCGCTGCACAGCGCGCAGACAGATGTAACTGTCAGTGACTGAAAAACAATGTCCTTTTCAAAAGTTAGAAAAGTTGACGCTGAAAACCATGTTTTCCGAGATGAATTTATTCTTCCTGCATCGACATGCACGAGGCCGGTTTGTCTCATTAGCTCGGAGTCTGTTGCGGTTGTCAAAAGTGGAAACCTTAAACGGCATTATGAAACTAGACATGGACTGCTGCGGGTACGTTTCTTTATAGTGTCTGAGGTCAAATATATGAGCTCAAAGCCCAGTAGGAGCGATCTACACGGGTCCTCCCTCAATCACTCACCGCCCAACAACCAGCATATGAATGTTCACAGTGGATGTTAGGAAAACATAACAAGCCCTTTACTGATGGGGAATAGTAAAAGAGTGCATGGAGGCTGCGTGTGAAACACTTTTAGAAGGAAAATAAAGACATGAACTAAAAGAAAATATGAAACAAACCCCCCTTCAGCTTCACCAGCCACCAGAAGAGCTGACATGTTATCAGAGGATGATCAGTCACAACTTGATGCTGGTTTTTGTTCATCTCAGTTCAGCAGAAAACGGCTCTTTAGTTTTCTTTTAAAGTTGTTCATGTTGAAATGAATGTATGTTCAGTGCAGGTTTAGAGATTAGGGCATTTTGCACAATTTCCTTCATTATATTGTTGTCAGACATTGTTATGCATATACTGTATAGATGTATAGACATGAAAAACCATCTATTCATATTTTGAAGTTTTTAATTGTCCGGACCTCGGCTGGTATGGAGGGTTCGTTTACTGGACCTCAAGCAATTTTAGTTGAAGGCTCCTGCTTTAAAGCAACAACTGGACATGGAAACGTTTTTTCTCAGGTGTCAAAAAAATCTGTGATCTAGGTTGAATGCAAACACAATTGTGATTTAAAAGAAATAGTAGGATATTTAATAGAAAGCAGAACAAATCCAAGAGCACTATCAAAGTTCACTGTCTTTGCTTACTCTTGTAGCTGTCTGAATGAGGCCGATGGCATTCTGTGCACACAAGCAGCTTGCAAACTTCTAGAGAAGATCTGCAAAGGAGTTTCTAACTACACCTATTCACAGAATTTCACTGAGATTCCTGTCACTTGCATCAACCTGGTGGCCTCTGTATCAGGATTTTCTCAGGTATCTCATCCTAACATCATTTATGCTTGATTTATATGACTGATTACAACCATAAAATAAGTACTCGGTCTGTCTGAATATTTGTTTAATCTGAAGACGACACATCAAGAGGAGAGTTTTTCTGAGAAGAGTCTTGCGTTCCTCAGTGAGGCCAAACAGACGGTCCGAGCGTGGATCAGACAAGCATTCAAAGGCAGGCTGTTGAGCAGAGCCTATGTGTCGCCTGTCAGCTTCACTTCAGAGATCGAGGTAAGCACAACATCTACTGGGTGTTCATTTCCTTTGTACCACTTGTATTTAGTTTATTATAATGCTGTTTTCTTCCACAGATGTGGAATAACATTATTGCCATAGATTTCATGAGTAAGGACTTCACTAAAGAATGGAGAGAGACCTTTATACAAGACTTTGAGGGGAAATTTCAACAGGTAGAGTATATGTGTTTAGTGAGGCTGGGAGTCAAGACCCGTCCATTATATTGATTTAGGATTTGTTTTCTTTCTCTTACAAACACGCGAGAATATAAAACGTGCACATTCTCAGTCATCGAAAACAAAAAACACGACCAGATCATCCGGAGTGTTTCTCAAACATGCTCTAAACAGCCTACGGGGTGTGAATTGAATAAGATGTGTATTACTATTCTCTTAAATAGTTCCTTTCTAACCTTTCCTTAGACAAGGCCAGCATGTCTCTCTTTTTTATGACTAGGGAAGATTTGTCAAGCAACTGTGTATCTGTACTCTGATTTCATCTTCAGAATCAGGATTGTTTCATTCCTGACGAGTCCTGCTGTGTAGTGAGGTTTATTTCAGTTCATCTGAATGCCTTTCTTTGTTGCTTTATGAACATTGATCCAAGTGGCAGGAAGCACAGAACTTCAGACCTGCTAACACACTTTAAACAGAACACCATAATCAACAGATGTCCTGGTGAAACTACAATAAATGAGACTAGACATGTGTGCAACTGATAACCTTCTCTCTGTAAGAGTAAATGTGAAAAACGATTTGTTTTTTTCTCTTATTAGGAAGAGCAACTTGATCAAATTGAAATTTATTGCTCAAAGATTGAGGAACTTAATGGCTCGCAGCCTTTTCTGGCGAGTTGTGTAGAGAAGTGTGCTCTCCAGGCTGTGACCACAATATGCCAGGTAAAGGACTCGCACCTCATGAGTCATTCAGCTTCATTTCATCACACATGTATAAAATGGCTTCGTCCAGTCCACTGGTATTTGTCGGTTATTAAATATGGCTTGAAATGCATATAGAAATGGTTAATAAATCAACGAAAATGATGGAACACAACAGGATACATTATAAATCAAGTTGACACAGGTTTTCACAGAATAATGAAAGTGAAAAGTGAAAGTGACCTATTAGTCAGATATGGTGACCCATACCCGAAATGTGACCTCTGCATTTAACCCATCCAGAGAGTAGTGAACACACCCATCAAGTGGTGACCACACGTACACCCGGAGCAGTGGGCAGCTATCACTGCAGCGCCCGGGGAAAAATAATGGTTTCAGTGTTGGTCTTCTCCTAAAACAGGAGTCTTCAGAAGTCTTTGAATGGAAAGTTCATATTAAACGGGCCACCTAGCCTTGATTACCTTCATGTACTTTTAAAATAGTTTTTTTGTGTGTGTGTGTGGATTGGAATGACATGAGAGCTTTGTTAATACTGCATAGAGACAGTGACTATTTCACATTATAAGTTCTGTGCATTATAATCATATTTCTTAATCATATCATATTTTAAATGTAATGTACGTTTACCCAGTGCATTGCGATATCATATAACAAGAGCAAATCAGTAATATAGGCTTTTGTGTGCGCTTGCATAGACTCACTGTACAGACTTCTTTTCAACAGACTAAATCTGAGGGGAAACTTTTTGAGAGATTCAGAAACTTGCGCATAAACTGGAAATTTGGAAAGCTTGTTTCCACCATCATCCTAAAGTCATGGCCAAAAGATGACAAAGGAAACTATGTGGAGGAAGAAGAAGTTGTTCTCAAACATCTTCTGGGCTGGACAGCAGCCAAAAATATCTTTCAGCTTCATGGTAATTAAAGTACACTTTTACACACGTTTAATGTTTAAACCGGATGACGGCAATGTTCTGTATGTTCTGGCTGCAGGTGCTGATGAAAAACTGATCGATCAGCTTTCTGAAGAAGCTAAAGAGCAATTAGCCATCGCAACATCATTATTCACAAACATTTTAAATCAACTTGTGACAGGGAACATAAAGATAAAACTACTCAATCTCATTCTGAAGAAGAGTGCTGCATTCCTTGACCTGCTTAGTTTAGGTAAAATACCTCACACGTGACATTTTCTCGTTTTAACATACTGCGTGCGTTGTGAGGACTCATGACCCCACTGGTTTTTTCCAGAGTGTTTTTGTGAAAATGAACAATACAAGGACACCAACGCCATGAAGAGGCTTCTTCGGTCTCGACAAGAGGAGGTGAAGGCTATCAATCACGAGAGCGAGCTGGTGGACGCTCTCATTACTATGTGCCGCAGTCTAGAGGAACATGTGATCGGTAGAAGCTATCTTCTGAACACCTGACTGTAAAAGATCACTTTGTTTAGAGGTTTTAATACTACACTTGTTGTATTTTACAGTTCAATTTGAAGAGTTGGAAGAAAAACACCATTTTGACACCAATGAGATGGAGCTGGCCGAGTTCATGGATGTTCATTTATTAAATGAAGTTTCCTTTCCAGTGTCAAGAGTCACCTACTTTCAGCTTGATGATGATGTTCGCTCTATGGCAGAGGTCCTAAATATCTATAAAGAAAGTTTTGTTTTCAAATCGTGTTGGGTGAATGAGGCAAAAGAATTTGCAGAGAGCGGAATGTTTCTGTCAGAGGAGGAAATAGATATCACACTTGAAGATCTAAACAGAGAAATATTCGAAACCTCTTATGATACCTACAAAACCATATACACAACACTTAAAGATGGTAGCATAACTTTTGAAGACGTTGATGTAATATTCAGAGCCTACAAGGGAAAGTATGAAGAACTTGCAGCAGATGTTGCAATCATTTGCAAACTGGATGGCAGTGATGACCAGCGCTGGGTCCAGACCAGAATCCAGCAGATCCAGCAGTACCATGAGCTTCATCTGGCAGTCGAGTCGGCTCAGGTGGTCATGAAAGTCAAAGAGACGCTCTGCCTACAAGGAGACTTTCAAGTCTTGGAGAAGTTGCTTGTAAGTCATCTCATTTTTGCCGATATGTGTCCTCTAGTCATAACTAGGCTAAGATAAAGTGAGGGAAATAATTATTTGATCCCCTGCTGATTTTGTAAGTTTGCCTGCTTACAAAGAAATGAAGGGTCTATAATTTTTATGGTGGGTTTATTTTAACTGATAGAGACAGAATATAAAAAATCAGGGAAAAATTGTTATATAAAGGTTATAAATTGATTTGCATTTCAGTCAGTGAAATAAGTATTTGATAGAAAAAATAACTTTGTACTTGGTGGAGAATGTTTCCAACACTGTGCTTCTCTGTAGGGATGGTGTTCTTGGGGTCATAGTCAGCATTTCTCTCCCTCCAAACACAGTAGTCAATTTTGGTCTCACAGCACTTTCTCCAAAACTTTTCTGAATCATGTTGATGTTCATTGTCAAACTTAAGACAAGTCAGGCGGGTCTTCTTGGGCAGGAGGACCTTGCGGGTGCTTCAGGATTTCAGTCTACTGTGGCATAGCGTGTTACCAATGTGTTACCAATGGTTTGCTTGCTAACTGTGGTCCCAACTGTCTTGAAATCATTAACAGGCTTCTTCCGTGTAGTTCTGGGCTGATCTTTAACATTTCTCATGATCATCTTTACCCCATTGGGGAAATATTGCAGGGAGCTCCAGAACAAGGGCATTTGATAGTTATTTTGTATTTCTTCTATTTCCAAATAATGGCACCAACAGTTGTCTCCTTCTCACCAAGCTTCTGTCTGTAGCCTATTGAAGGTTTGTGCAGGTCTCCAGTCTTGTCCCTGACATCCTTTGAAACCTGCTTGGTCTGGACCACGAGAGGTTGAAATGGAAGATACAGATTCTGTTGGCAGACATCTTTTATATACATAACAAGCTGACTTAGGAGTACTTTCTTAAAGTGACAGGACTAATCTGTGGTCCATATAGGCACAGAACCAATCTGTGGAGCCAGAATTCTTGCTAGTTGGTAGGGGATCAAATACTTATTTCACTGACTGAAATGCAAATCAATTTATAAACTTTATGTAACATTTTTACCCCTGATTTTTTTAGATTCTGTCTCTATCAGTTAAAATAAACCCACCATAAAAATTATAGACCCTTCATTTCTTTGTAAGCAGGCAAACTTACAAAATCAGCAGGGGTTCAAATAATTATTTATGGTAAACTCATAAGGCTTTCTTCCCTTTAGACACACTTGGATTTTAAACAGGATCGTCTGGACAGCATTGACATGGAGTTGATTCAGGCAAAAACTGTGCTTGTGGACATCACAGAGTCCCGTAGACTGTGCCTTCAGGAACTGGGCATCAGAAAGAATTTTGTCATGTGGGTTAAAGAGGCTCTTGAAGGTAAAAAACAACATTGAGTGGGACTTCATTGTTTTTATGCTCTTTTGTAAGCAAATGTTGTTCCTCTTTATCACTTCAGACATCAATGAGTTGAAAGTGTTTGTGGATTTGGCTTCCATCTCTGCTGGAGAGAATGATTTGGATGTGGATCGTGTGGCCTGTTTTCATGATGCAGTTCTTGGCTACTCCTGCATGCTCTATGATTTAAATCCAGAGGCCGACTTCAGACTTTTTAAAGACATGCTGAAGAAACTGTGGAAGGCGCTTGACAATGACTCCAACCTCCCCAAAAAATTGGTACGAGTATTTGACAACCAAAAGAAGTAAAACTAGATTCTTTCATGTTTTTGTTCACCAACAATTTCTCTGTTTCAGTGTGACTCTGCAAGGCACCTAGAATGGTTGAAGACGGTCAAGGACAGCCATGGTTCAGTGGAACTGTCCTCTTTGTCTCTGGCATCAGCTATCAACACAAACGGCATCTACATTATCAGTGCACAAAATCAAAAGAAGGTTTGTTATAACTGTTTGAGTTTAATTAGATGATGCACACAAACATTTTGAAATACTTGAATGAATATTTGCTAACATTGTGCTGGATTTTTGACTAAAACCTTAAAGTGTATTAATTGGTGTGTTTTGGAACATGCTAACTGGTTGACCATCATCTTGCTTAGGGTAAGGGCCTTGCAGGCAGCTTTAGCTCAGGAATCAGATTTTTGAAGCATGGCAGCTAATTTGTGTTAGACCAAGATGGTCTACAATCTCATCTAGCATAATCCAGCAACTAACTATCTTGGACCAACTACAAGTCCAGTTATTAAGTTTCAAAACACAGCATTTTTTCTTGAGGAGCAGTAGCATGTGAAATCAGCACAATGTTTATTTTTAGCTATTGTTATCAACCCTTGAATATTACTTTTTCAGTTATGTTTGGAAAATATTCTGAAGATACAAATTAAAGAAGAGCACGATGAGGGCTGTGAGACACGCATTTATTCTCTTGAAGACCTCAGGGATCTTCAGAATAAATTGATGCTAATGTCTGGCAAAGGAGACCAGGGCCAGTGTGAAGTCGATCAGTTTGCAGAGGTGACTTTTCCAGCTGTTTGATTTTGTTACATTTCACAACGACTATTGTAATTACCCCGAATGAACTTTTTCCCTGTTTCCAGGTGTTTGCCAGTGTACAGCGGATGGCCTCTGCGTTTATGGATTTGTATGTGGCTGGAAATCCATTGTTCAGACACTGGGAGGCAAAAGTCAACTGTAACAGTAAAGAAGCATGCATCATAATGGACTTCAACATAGGGAGTGTTGTCAGTGCCATCATGGTGGAAGGTGATGTCACAGAACAGTTGATTAAGGTCTGTAAGAAAATGGAGAGCTGCCTATGTTTCTGGAAAGTTTTTATGGACAAGCAGAGATCTCAGCATTACTACTTAAACTATTACACTGCAGAACAACTAGTCTACATGTGCCATCAACTCAGCCAGAACAATGTGATTGAAATAGAAGATCAAGCTCTTATGATGCTCTCTTTTATCAAACCCAATTGTTCTACTTCAGATTTGAGACAGGCTTGGCACAGGCTTCAGTATGAAGTCATTAAGGAGGGTCCCGAGCAGAGCGATGACTTTGACTTTCAAACTTTTGTCGAAGTCCCCAGTGTGATTGACAATGATTGTACTGAGCAGGCATCGTTTGAAGACTTGGAAAGTCAGATGGGTCATGCTAATGAGGCAGAAAAGCTAGATGTGATTTGGAATGTTTACATGCGAGACATGAACAATCTTCTGCCAAGCTCTCTTGATGTCAGAAGTCTTGGATATCTTCTTGAAATTTTGGCCAACAGCCCCAGCGAATACAAGGGTGATCGGCGTCCCCAGAATCAGAAAAGATGGAACATTCAGAGGGAACTTCCGAACGGAATGGCTACTGGAAGACCAAATCTGATCGTCTGCCCTTCTGAAGAAATTCTGCTGTCATGCATTTCAATTTACATGAGCAGCAAGAATGAGCCTCTACCAACCTATGATGAAGTACTCCTGTGTAGTGCTTCCACTCCATATGAAGAAGTGGAACTTTTCCTCCGGCGCTGTCTCTCTGCTGGCTATAGGGGAAAGAAGATATACACAATGCTTTATGTGGACCAACTTACCTATGAAGTGAGCTACAAAGTGGAGCAGTTTTTTCAGCATCAAAATGCACAGAGCGGAAAAGATTACAGGCTGGTGTTGATCTGCAGCTCTAATAGAGAACATACGTACCTTCCTTCAGCTTTTAATCAATTTAGGTTGCACTTGATTCCCCAAGAGCCAATCATCAGTATTCAGCGATACCTTGCTAGGCATTTTACAGTGCCAGCTGACGTATCCAGTGCTGCCGCTGTGTTCAAAGACAGACAGTGTGTGGGAGTTGTATCCTCAAACAGATCAGGAGTTGGTGAGTATATTTGGAAGTCGTGGATTTAAATTTTGTTTTCAGAATTCATGTTAGTTTTACACTGACAGAAAATAGCCTTTTTAGACTTTGTTTTCTGTGTGTGTGCGTGCGTAAATCATGTCTATGTGGGTTATTGTAGGTAAATCACTTTATATCAGGAGAATGAATGAGAAATTGAAGAAGGTCACCAAGAAGCCTTCACAGCTGAAGTGCATCAGATTGATTGAGCCAAAAGTTGATGAAAATGTCATCCTTCAGTCCTTGCTTAAAAGCCCTGAGAAAAAGGAGCTTTCAGTCTATCATTTTGATGTCACCACCATGGTAGCTACTGGATTTGACTTTATGATCTATTATTATTATTTATTTGATAAGCGTAGAGGGAATGTTGCTGCTGTTTTTCACTCTTTTTTCGGGAATATTTCAGGTAAAAAAGGGACTTCATGAATTTCTGTTTAGACTGTTGATCCTTGGATACCTCATGGACTCAGAAGGAAACATGTGGAAAAACAATAACAAGCACTTGTATGTCATCGAGATCCTGAGACCTGATGGTGGCACGTACCGAAATGACCAAAGAGCTGTAAGTAAACTGAAAATTTATTTCATTAAATCATGTAAAGATTGATGTCATTAATGTAATGCCCCGTGAATTAATTTGCCTTTTCTTGGTAGGGTGCAAAAGTTCCCTGTGCTTTCTTGGATGTATTTCCAAGTGTCTACTGCCGTCCACCCAAAGAGGTACTTGAGTTGGAAATGAGAATCCAGGAAGATCCGTTATTAATGGAGGAGGATGATCCCCTTATGGATGACCAAGAGTTCCAAAGCGAGGCATTCCAGCGCCCTTATCAGTACCTGCAACGTTTCTACAACAATGTCAGTTTAGATTCCTTCGTGTACCAAGGAATAGAGGGCACTCACATGGAATGCCTGCAGATGTTGTTTGTGTACTGCGGCATCATAGACCCCTCTTGGGCAGAGTTGCGGAATTTTGCTTGGTTCCTGAACTTACAACTTCGGGATTGTGAGAGATCAGTATTTTGTGACGTTTCTTTCATAGGGGATACTCTTTTGGGATTCAAAAACTTTGTAGTTGACTTCATGATTCTCATGGCAAAGGATTTTGCCACTCCTTCACTCAGCATCTCTGACCAGAGTCCAGGGAAACTGCACAATGACCTTTCCTCTGCCAGTGAAGAAGATCTCGCTCCCTTTAGGGTACGAAAACGATGGGAGTCAGAACCGCATCCGTACATTTTCTTCAATGATGACCATGAGTCCATGACATTCATTGGCTTTCATCTTCAGCCGAATGTACAGAATGGGATTGATGCTATTGATCCATCAACAAAAAGAGTGATCAAGCAGAACATCATGACCACAGAGCTCTATGAAGGCCTTAAACTACAGAGAGTTCCCTTCGATATTGATTTTGACCAGCTCCCCAGATGGGAGAAGATTGAGAGACTTTCCAGGGTTTTGGGAATACAGTGGCCTCTTGATCCAGACGAAACATATGAGCTCACCACAGACAACATATTAAAAATGTTGGCAATTCACATGCGCTTCCGCTGTGGGATTCCTGTCATAATCATGGGTGAGACCGGATGCGGGAAGACCAGGCTAATCAAATTCCTTTGTGAGATGCACAGAAGTGGAGTTGCCACTGACAACATGAAACTAGTTAAGGTTCACGGAGGGACCACTTCAGACATGATCTACTCCAAAGTGAGAGAAGCAGAGGCCATGGCGTTAAGAAACAAGATGGATTATGGCTTTGACTCTGTGTTGTTTTTTGATGAAGCAAACACAACAGAGGCCGTTAGCAGCATTAAGGAAATCCTCTGTGACCAGAGTGTTGATGGACAGCATTTGACAAGTGACACTGGTTTGCAAATTATTGCCGCTTGCAACCCATACAGAAAGCACACCGACGTAATGATCAAGAGATTGGAGTCAGCTGGTTTGGGATACAGAGTTCGTGCTGAGGAAGCAGACGAAAAGCTTGGATCCATTCCACTCCGCCAGCTAGTGTACAGAGTGCAGGCTTTACCACCTAGCATGATTCCACTAGTTTGGGACTTTGGGCAGCTCAATGACCATACTGAAAAAATGTACATCAAGCAAATAGTTGAACGGGTAGTTGAAACCCATTCCATTGATGCAGATTACATTGCGACTATCACCAATGTTCTTTCAGCCTCACAGATGTATATGCGTACGAGACAGGATGAATGTAGTTTTGTGAGTCTGAGGGATGTCGAGCGCTGCATGCAAGTTTTTGGCTGGTTCTACAAAAACTACCCAATGATCTTCTCGGAGCTTGACCAGTTTGAAGGCATTCAGCGGGCAGAGAGAAACGATCAACAACAGGGGAATGCTAATGAAAGAAACCCATTTCTTTGGTCGTTACTTATGGCTGTTGGTGTGTGTTACCATGCCTGCTTGGAGGATAAAGAGAAATTCCGAAGGAAAATTTGCAGGTACCTTCCAGAGACCTACTGTCAAATGAAGGTGATGCAGGAAATCTCACTTATTCAGGATCTTTTTTTGAGTGGAGTTCCTTTGGGGGACACCATTGCTCGAAACAGTGCCTTGAAGGAAAATGTGTTCATGATGGTAATTTGCATTGAACTACGAATACCTCTCTTTTTAGTTGGAAAACCTGGAAGCTCCAAGTCCCTGTCTAAAACTCTGGTTGCTGATGGTATGCAAGGCCAAGCGGCCCATTCAGATTTGTTCAGAAAGTTGAAGCAGATCCATCTTGTTTCCTTTCAATGCAGTCCTCATTCTACACCAGACGGGATCATCAACACATTTAAGCAATGTGCCCGTTTTCAGGAAGGCAAGAATCTAAGAGAGTACGTCTCGGTAGTAGTACTAGATGAGATTGGCTTGGCGGAAGATTCCCCAAAAATGCCTCTGAAAACTTTACATCCTTTGCTGGAGGAGGGATGCATAGATGATCAGCCAGTACCCCACAAGAAGGTGGGTTTCATCGGTATCTCAAACTGGGCTTTGGACCCAGCCAAGATGAACAGAGGGATATTTGTTTCACGTGGCGATCCTGATGAAAGGGAGTTGATCGAGAGCGCAAAAGGCATATGTTCCTCCGATGCCATGATCCTTGAGAGGGTGAGAGAGTACTTTCAGCCATTCGCCCGTGCTTACCTGAACATCTGTAAGAAACAGGGAAAAGGTTTCTTTGGTCTGCGAGACTATTACAGCTTGATCAAGATGATGTTTGCTGTAGCCAAAGCTGCTGATTGGAAGCCGAGCGCTGACCAGATCGTGAAGGCTGTGTTGAGGAACTTCAGTGGCAAGGACAATGTTGATGCTGTCACAGTTTTCACCAGCAGACTAAATATCACACCGAAGCTTGAGAATATCAGTGCCATTGAGCTTGTTAGAGAAAACATCACAGCCATTGGTCAAGATGAGGAATGCAGATACCTGCTTGTTCTGACCAAAAACTATGCAGCCCTTCGAATACTACAGCAAACGTTTTTTTCAGACCAGCACCAACCAGAGATTATCTTTGGGTCAAGCTTTCCAAAAGACCAAGAATATACTCAGATATGTCGCAACATTAACCGTGTCAAGATCTGTATGGAAACTGGTCAAACCATTGTCCTCCTGAATTTGCAGAACTTGTACGAAAGCTTGTATGATGCTCTCAACCAGTATTACGTGTGCCTCGGAGGTCAGAAATATGTGGATTTGGGACTTGGAACCCACAGAGTCAAATGCAGAGTGCACAAGGATTTCAGGCTCATTGTCATTGAGGAGAAGGACATCGTGTACAAGCAGTTTCCCATTCCACTGATCAACAGATTGGAGAAACATTATCTTGACATCAATACTGTGCTAAGGAGGGAGCAGAAGGACCTTGTTCAGAAGCTTGAACACTGGGTTCAGTGCTTCATCGCTGCTCGAAGCAAGCATTCGGTTGTTCCTCAAGCGCGGCGCTATTGTCCAGCGGATGTGTTCATTGGCTACCACTCGGACACATGTGCGTCTGTTGTACTGCAAGTCACAGAGCAACTTAAAGGGCAAATGGAGTTCTCAGATCCTAGAATCATAGATGAGGCTAAATGGATCCTTTTGAACTGTGCAACACCAGATGCTGTTGTTCGGCTAGACTGCACTTCCCTCCCCAGTGTGGAAATCGACCAATTGTCAAGTGTATACTTCAAAGACCAGAAGCATAGTTCCCTTGCTGACTTCATCCTTTCTCACACACAGCAAACAGGGCCTAGCCATGCCTTTTTCACAGAGGTAAAGCAATACTTCTGATTATTACTCTGGAATAGTGGTTCTCAGCATACATCCAAGGGGGCAACAAGATGGTTTAAAACCAACTTAAAAATGATCAACAGCATTTATCTTGATTTACACAATTCCCTCATCAACCATCACCAAGTCTTGGACAACAAATTTTAAAAGGGTGATTTATAGACCTGGGAGGAAATGTATCAGATTATAGAAAGTCACGAACACTTCTGTAATGATAATAATTTGAATTCTAGATATACTGTATGTCAACATGTAAAATATTTTGTTTGGTAGAAACTGCTGAGTAATTTCTCTTTGTAAAAGCGTTGTCATTACAGCAGAAGTACCAGAAAGTCTACACCTGGGGGCCCTTCTAGTATTGCATTGGATAATGGGTGGGGGGGGGTTGGGGAGAACCACTGCTCTAGAACAATCTATTGCATTTCTGTCTTGGAAAACATCTTTGTACACTAAACTTTCAATCTTATCCCTAATCCTTTAGGTGACGACTTTCTCAAGGCTTCTGACTGCAGCTGAAACTGAACAGCTACAGAATGCCGTCCAAAACATAGAGCTCCTTTCTCTACAGCAGTTTGACACGGAACACTCATTCCTCAAGAAAATCAAGTACTGTGCTCACAAACCACCACATGTATATCGTATCGCAACAAAAAGCACAAATATTCTCAATAAAATGAATTAAAACCCTTTTTCTGTCTTCAGAAATTATTTGGAAAACACCACTGGGGACAAGATACTTCTCATCCAGAGCGATTTTGATGAAGGCTCCCAAAGTTCAAATGTCATCGCATCTGCAAAGTGAGTTGAATGTGACTGTTTGCACGTTTAGTATCTTCCTTAAATGAGATGAAAACAGAATGATTTGAATTTAAAATATATTTCCAGGTATTCCTCTATCAATGAAATCAACAAGTTCAGGAAAGAGAGCCATGGAAAGATTTTTATGTACTTCATCACTAAACTACCAAGAATGGATGGTGGAACTTCTTACATCGGATTTCATGGCGGTAAGCAAAGTTTGATTGGACCCCCGACTAACATTGTTTGTTTTGGAGGGAACCTCATTGAAGATTCTTTTGATAAGGCCCTTGGAAGTCGGTCCACGTTGATGACCTCAGAAGATCGAAAGATATCGTCTCTGATATAAAAGCCTTGCAGTGTCTGACCATCAGCCAGCTGTTTGAAGAGAAACCAGAGAAAGCAGCTGAGCCTGAAGGTAAAGTCATTGAGAGCTAGTGTATAGTTAAGGGATGATCTGCAATCAATCTAAACAATCTAAATCATGTTTACTGCCTTCAGTTATGCAGGTTGAGGAAATGTACGCAGAAGAAGAAGAAAAGATGGAAGTAGAAGACAATGCTGTGAGTTTAACAACATCACTGTAATATCAGTCCGGTGTATTTGTGATGCTATCGTCTCCCTGTTGTTGTTGTGTTTCTTGTGCTTTAGGTCTGGGAGAGTGTTGTGGACACCACAGCGCTGTTGCGTAGCTGCGTTCAGAGTGCAGTTGGCATGCTGAGAGATCAGACGGAGACGGGCACCCGCAGCACTAAGAGACTAGAGATTCTGCTCATGCTCCTCGCTGACAATCAGACTCTGCAAGGTGAGAGGTTTCTTTTGTTGTGCGAGGAAAAGAGCAAACATAATGAGGACAGTCCACGTTTCTTTTCACTTTTAAACAAAGAGAACAACAGAAGAGAAAGAATTAAAAATCTCACGGGGAGGAATGACAATGATACACAGGAATTCATTCAATAGGCGAAATTAGGAATAAAGTGAAAATATCATATAAAATTGTCCTGAAAAGAACCATAATGGGCCTGCCGAGATCATCTTATCTTTCTTCCACTGTGAAATAACTCTTTAAAGCTTTCATTACTTATCCACTCATATGTTTCCAGCTGAATTTCTGAAGACTTTAAAGAAGCGAATCTATTCGTTGTTGATCATTCAAGATGAAAACACAATCTCTGCCAAGAGCTGGGTCTCCAGAGAAGCACTAAATATTGATGCCTTGCAGGAGGGTGGAACTTTCAGGTAAGGATGAGAGAGAGAATGTAGAACTGCACACTGTTTTGGATTGTAGCATTTCAGATGTTGACTTTGACTTGGCCTTTTGAGCTGTTTTTGTGAAACTTGCCCATCATTTTTGTGTTTTAGACATGCTCTGTGGAGGCGAGTTCAAGCTGTGATAACTCCCTTCTTGGCTCAACTTGTTTCAATTATTGATCGGGACTGCAATCTAGACCTCTTGCTGGATACAAACTCTGAGGAATCCTTGAAGAAACTCTGGTTGAACATTTTTGGAGATGCCAAGTTGCTGAATGTTCCTTATGCAAGCCTGAAAAACAAGTATGTGGTTATTTGATTTTAAGATGCATTTTGTACACCTTTGGGTCCAAAACATCTATGCACGTACACAAATGACCCTATCTTCCATTTCAGTAAGCAACCCGAAAGACCACATTACTTTGGGTGAGTTCTGGGTTAGAAAAAGAAAATTACTCACGTCCTCATGTCGTTCCACAACCGTAAGCCCTTCCTTCATCTTCAGAACACAAAAGAAGATTTTGCTAAAACACTTCATCTTTAACAGCTCAGAGATGAAGACGATCTTGGTTCAGAACTACGTTGCAGTTGACAGGAACATGGGCTGCACGATGCCTTTCAGCTGGAGAATTAAAGATTATCTAGAGGAACTTTGGGTCCACGCTTTACAGCGAGAAGGTATTTTTTGCAGCTTTTTTCCTGAACAATCATGCTTAAATCAGTGTGGTTAGTTCTCATGGATTTTGAGGATTTTCCATACCTTGAACTCTGTTCTTACAATTTAAAGTAATAAGTATAAACAATAGACCTTCTGTTTTTATTTCCGTCGACAGGACACACTCTAAAGCAATTTGAAGAGTTCTTTTGGCAAACCCCTTTAGGCAGATACATCTCTGAAGCATCCTGTGAGATGCAGATGGAGTTCTTCCACAGGTATCTTCAGGATTTCATCTCCATGACCATGAATGTAACATCCAAGGTGGATCTTGAGGTGAGAGCCAGAGCCTTTCAAAGGTTTTGTCCAAGCGCATACACTTGTTCATGTGTTGATATGCTAGTGTATCTGTTTTTGTGTTTTAGCTCTTATGTGGAGCTCTTACCTGTGGTGTAAACGAGCTCAGAGATGGGCAGGAAACGCGTGAGAGTGAAGTGATTTCTCTGCCGTGGGTTCACGCTGCCTACAATCACTTCAAGAACCGAATACAGAACCTCTACAGGATGATCAGTATAGAGCCGGAGATAGCTCAGATGCTTCTAGATAACACCTGTGCAAGAGAGGGAGCGGAACTGGCAAGTGCTTGAATGTTTCTTCTGCGCTAGTTGGGCATTGGATGTGCAACTGCTGAAGTTACATCGCTCGGATCATGTTTCTGTTTCTCAGGTATTAGACGTGTACGCTGCTCTGGCCTGTATTGAATACCTGGAGCCCCGGACTCTAGATGGAGATGTTGAAAGTCTGGCCTGGCTTAGACGTGTCAAAAAGCTACAGGTGCCAGTTGAGCTGGTCTGCTGTGAGGAGAGTCTGCGGCACTATGGAGAGAGAAGCAAACAGATGATCACACATGTCAAGTGAGTTACAAGCTCATGTCCGGGGATGGCTTTTACGGTATTCTTGATCCAATAAGAGTATTGGTTACTCATTTGGTATTGCTAGAAGTTCAGTTCTGATGTGTGCAGTGCTGGCTCAGATCATTCGCTGACCCTTTGTAAATAAATACCACAAAAGCACACAGATCAACTTGAAATGGGTGCTCGACCTAAACAAATCATATCAGAAAAATGTATGAAAAGTCAGCACACCAAAGCTCCAGACTTTAAGCACACATGCTCGAAACTGATGAAGAGTCGTGTGCTCGAAAAGTTACACGTTTTGTGAAAGTCTGTTCAAAAGTGTTTCATATTTTTGGAGCTATTTTTGATGTTCTGACTTTTCATACATTTTTCTCATGCGCTTTGTAATGATCAGTATTATCATGCATGTGGTATTCATTCTCAGACACGGCTGGCAGCGCATTCACTCACTGGCCTTGTTTGTGGAGCACATGCTGCTGGGTGTTGGAGACGTGCACGTGAAACTCAGGCCGCTGGTTCTGGAGCACACTCGACGCCTAGCACAAGTGAGGCCACTCATAGTCCTTTGTGGAAAACAGTTTTATTTCAGCTTCAAGTCAGGATTGACTCATCTGTTTGTTGAAGGTCCTAGAACAGAAGTCAGACCTCAAGAAGAAGCAGCCGTTTGAGGCAGTCATCACCGTGCTCAAGACCTGCAAAGATGAAGCCTCTCGGAGCACTTTTAGGTTTGATTTGATATTAGGTCTTCTTTTTTAAATCATTAGACTGCTGTTACAGGATTGTGATGACATGTGACTAGAAACATTTAACAATGGATTGTAAGGTGAAATCATTCGGACTGTTGAATCTAAATGTAGTGTTTACCCACAGTAAATGCTAAATAAAGTGATCTCGCTGATGTCCACATTTATGTCACACGCTTCAAATTGGATTTGATCTTTTGACATGCACATGTTAAAGCAATAAACCCTGTGAAGCAGTGGATTACAGGGCATTTTATAACAGCTAAGGGGTGTTGTTAGGCACGACGTGAAGTGAAGCTGTCGTAAAATGCACTTGTAACCCACTGCTTCACAGGGCTTATTGCTTTTATAAAACGGTTATTTCATATGCGCGGCAAGGCTTTCTATTAGGATCCACGTAAACGCAGTGAGTGTTTGTTTACCCAGGTTTGGCATTCAGCTCTGTCCCGTGTGCATGGGAGACCCTCGGGACCCTTTGAGTCTGCCCTGTGACCACATCTACTGTCTAACCTGCATCAAACAGTGGCTGGCGCCCAGTCAGATGCATTGCCCTCTGTGTCTACAGGAAGTGCCTGATGACTTTGAGCTCAAGGCCTCTGAGACTACAAGGTAATCTAATACATGTCTGGGCTGAATATTTTCAGCTTTGCTTTATTTTTCTTGTTTGCCTCTCTCTCTCTCTCTCTCTCTCTCTCTCTCTCTCTCTCTCTCTCTCTCTCTCTCTCTCTCTCTCTCTCTCNTCTCTCTCTCTCTCTCTCTCTCTCTCTCTCTCTCTCTCTCTCTCTCTCTCTCTCTCTCTCTCTCTCTCTCTCTCTCTCTCTCTCTCTCTCTCTACACACCGATCAGGCATAACAATAGGAGCACTGACAGGTGACATGAATAATACTAATTATCTCTTCAACACGCCACCTGTTAGCGGGTGGGATATATCAGGCAGAATGAGAACATTTTGTCCTCAAAGTTGATGTGTTAGAAGCAGGAAAAATGACAAGGGCCAGCAGGACAAGGGCCAGATTGTGATAGCTAGAAGACAGGGTCAGAGCATCTCCAAAACTGCAGCTCTTGTGATGTGTTCCCGGTCTGCAGTGGTCACTATCTATCAAAAGTGGTCAAGGAAGGAACAGTAGGGAACCAGCAACAGGGTCATGGGCGGCCAAGGCCCACTGGTGCACGTGGAGCGAAGGCCAACAGACCAGCTACTGTAGTTTAAATTGCTGAAGAGGATAAGGCTGGTTCTGATAGAAAGGTGTCAGAATACACAGTGCATCGCAGTTTGTAGCGTATGCCCATGCTGACCCATGTCCATCGTCAAAAGAGCCAACAGAGGGCACGTGAGCATCTGAACTGGACCACAGAGAAATGGAAGAAGGTGGCTCGATCGGAGGAATCACGTTTTCTTGAACATCACGTGGATGGCCGGTTGCCTGGGGAACACATGACACCTGGATGCACTGTGGGAAGAAGTCAAGCCCAGCAGAGGCAGTGTGATGCTTTGGGCAATGTTCTGCCAGAGACCACAGTGGAGGCCATGCCTCGACGGGTCAGGGTTGTGTTGGAAGCAAAAGTGGGACCGACGCAATATTAGAAAGGCGTTAGGTCATAATGTTATGCTTGATGGGTATATGTTCATGTATGTACCAGTCTAAACACTCTCGTGTGCTTGTTTTGGTCACTAGGGGTCTCATCCATCAGAACTCATTGTTCAGAATGCGATGTAATGCTTTCTTCATTGATTTGGTGTCCACCGTGTGCTTCAAAGACAACACTCCGCCCAGCAAAGACATCATACACCACCTGCTGTCCCTCCTGATGGTGGAGGTCAGCTCGCTCCCTCACATCAGAGGTACATCTGTTTGTCATGTGTGTACATGTACAGTATGTGTGGAGGACTAGATTACGATTAGACCCATGTTCCTCTCAGGACAAGACCGGAGGTTCTTGACAAAGGCTCTTTCTCCCTTCGATGACTCTGTGGATAAGAATCCAGTAGTGCGTTCCGTGGTGCTGAAACTCCTGCTCAAGTACAGGTGAGTAGCTCACAGCGTACCCTTCTTTCACATTGAGGGATGAAATCATTTTTTGTCTTTTCCTCTTTCAGCTTCGATGATGTAAAGCACTATCTTCAGCGACATCTGACAGAAGTTGAGCAGAGCAACATCATTGAGAAGACTGATAAAACTGAGCTTTATTCCTTGTACATAAACTGTTTGGAGGTGTGTATGTCATCGTCCTCACCAACCTAGTCACAGCTTAGTTACAGTCGTTTACAACTTTCAAGTAGTTTTGATGATGATGATATCATTTACTGAGCATCTACATCATGCTGATCACGGCTGGTGTGGTGTCTGGTCAAGCTTCTTGAAAATAGCCAGATTCCATCTCTGCATAACTCTCATGCTTTTCCTTCACCATCCACTCTTTTCATTTGGATCAAAACCGACAACAGTAAATTCAGTCTGGTTTGTCCAAACTTTTGACTGCTAGTATTTTGTTGTTTTTATGGACAACCCTATTGGAGCCCTACTGGAAATGTATGTTTTAAGGTTCATTTTTACAGATTCAATTCCTTTTGGTAGTGCATGCAATTAAAATGAATTAACAAAGTTACTTTCTTAAGATTCTGTGTATGTTCTGTGTAGGTCAAAAGTCAAGTTTCCCTCTGTGTGTGCAGGACTCGATGTACGATCGGACACAGTGGCACTCTGTCGGCGAGCGTCAGATCTGTTTGCAGGAGGAAAGACATTTTCTGCTGGAGTTTCTTCATTCTGACTCCTTGTCTGCACACACTGTATCTGTAGATCACCTGCAGCGGCTGGCCAGAGTTCGGCTGTGTCTGGATACGACCGCTGAGCTGCTGGTCAACAGATCGACTCGTGCTGGTGAACATTTCACCCAAAAGCCAAAAGAAATTATGTGCATAAAATATCAACCCTGTTTGGAGACCTTGTGAAAATATACATCTACATTGATTGATATTGGTCTTCTTGTTTTAGGTGGACGTGATGATGCTTTGGCTTCTAGCCCAGAGTTTTTCAACAGTGTGGTTGATCTGTGCTGCCGGAGCGGGAATGACTGGTTCAGGGTTTATCTCATCAGAAAGATCTGCAGTCTTCATGGGGTTGAATATGTCCAGAAGCTTCTGCCACAAAAAGAGTTCATGTGGCTGTTTCCTCAGGAGATTCTTGAGTCGGTGGGTTTAAGTTGAATTAACGTCATGATGCTGACGTGAGTCAGAAGTATTTGTGCTTGAACTATTCAATGTATTTTGTGCACAGAAGCAAGATGGCAGTCAGATTGACCAGTATCTAGCATGCGGGATGGGTTACAAAACTATTCGAGATGCAGTAGCCAAAGCCATGCTGGACTGTAACATGGACAGAATACAGAAAGCCATTGAGGTGTGTATTTACTCCTTTACACACACAAACCAGAGTGAAATGTGCCTGTGTGGCACTTTTGCATTGACCAGGGTCAAAAATGAGGGCCACCAAACTAAAAAAGCCACGGTAACTGCTGTACTGCAAGTCAAAATGGTAAAAGAATGAAAGTGTGGATCACGTTGCATCTTATTTTTCTTGGCTGTGTTGAGCATTATTATCATTCACACACATTTCTGTTATGAACCTTGAGAGTGAGACCCCCAACATAAGATTACACACGAACCAACTAGAACTATAGGCATGAATATATGATCTGTGCAATGTATGTTTGTACTCGCGTGATTGGAACAGAGCTATTACAGTGTCATGAAGGGTTTAAGCATGCAGTCACATTCTTGGCATTTTTTATCTGTGCTGATCAGCCGATGTCTTTGTTTGAAGGCTTGCAACTGCACACCCATGAAGAAAGCTGTTTATCTGCTAATGGCTTTGTTCAGAGAAGTCACATCGCTGTACAGAACTGAAAACACCAACATGCACCCTAAACCTGAGGTAAAACACAACACATATACAGTACACTACATAACAAATCTGCTTCATGGTTTTGGAAGAACAGTCTATGGAGAATGGGAATAAAACCATTAAGAATGGTTAGTCAAAGGGTAATATCAAATGAGGAATAGCATTTTCTTTTAGATTCTGAGATTAAAGAGTTTGATGTCAAATGAAAACATACTGTTAAGTTTCATTCATTACACAGATGAAGCCATCAGAAACTTGTTGATCAGTGTGCATTCCCTGATGCCTGACATTCATGTTACGTTTGTTTTCTGTAGCAATGTGTCGGCCTTGGAGAATTTCTCAGAAGCTCAGACGTCTTGGTCAATAATGAAATGAGAGAGTTTGCTGAAGCGCTGGTGAATAACCGGCTGTGCGCGCTGCGTGTACGGCCGCAGATGACAGGCAGAGAGTTTGTGCTGCTGGAGGTCACAGTTCACATGGCTGCGGTCCTGCTGTGTGGAAACTTCCCTTTACTGCAACCACTGCAGCGTCTGGCTCTGTCCCCGAACAACATGACGGTGCGAAACCACATGAGAATGAAAGAGACAAGATGACTGGAACGAATGCGAGCGTGATATTGATCTGGCATGTGTTCTCCTCACAGGCTTCATTCATCCCGACTATGCCTGATGACATGTTGGCTGTTGCCCAGCAGGCCATGGGACAGCTTCAGTGGTATTGTGAGTGTCGTAGCACAGACATCATCAAAACCAATCCATCGCGTTAGACTGTTGTGCTTCATGTTAGTCTAGTCAGAACCAAACCGAAATGACAAACAAATGTCGTCTTTTGATGAATTGAGTACCTAAGGTAATACCTCGTGCCTTCACGTGCTATCAGAGCTATTGTAAATGTGTAAATAAACCAGACATGACTTGTGTTTACCGCTGGGATGCTCGAGGGTAATTCCCGAGTGTCATGAACTTTACTTTATAAAGATATGGTAAAGGGAAAACCCTTGCTTCTGTGACTGGTATGATTTATTCAATTCATTTGATTGCTATAGCGCTTTTACAATTTGCATTGCATTAAAGCAGCTGTACAAGAAAACCAAACATAAGTGGAACACGCACACAAGATAAGACAAAGCTTCAAAGTAATATGAAATAGTGAAGATAAGGTAAAAACGCACATGCATACGCAGACACGTAGAAACACACATACATAGGCATTGTAGTGCATGTTAACATACGAATGAACCAGTTGAAGCGTATCGTATGTTTCATACACAATGTTTGACTGACATTCCAGATAAAGATGGCACTGTTCATGTTTATGTGCTCGTCAATAATCAGGATGCTAAATGTCATTTTGGCTTTCATTTCATTTAATTCCTAAGCCTGGTGTCCTCTGTGACGAAGTAGGACAAGTTTGGACTGAAATGTGATCTATGATTAAATATCTTTTTTCATCTTAACAGTCTGTCCTAACGGTCATCCGTGCACTGTTGGTGAGGTAAGTTCATGTGACTTCATTCCTATCATTTGGCTTATCATCACTGAGTTCATGTACTGCATTATATGTATACAGTCACAGAAACATTCAAATAAAAAGAATAAAACGTTTTGCTCCTCCATCTGTCCAGTGTGGTCGACCCATGGAAATCAGTCGCTGTCCAGACTGTAATATAGAAATAGGTGGCACCAACCACAATCCTGTTCAGGGCTTCCACGTCATGCTGAAACAGTAAGTTATCTCGCAGTGAATGCTTGTTGTTCCTGTCTAGTTTTAGGAAATGTAATGGATCACCTCCCAGCTAACACAGTACGTTCTGACGACGTCGCCAGTTCCTCTTCATTTGGTCACCGTGACATTACTCTGTGACCACGTTCTGAGGACGTCTTGGCCACGTTTCATTTCTTTGAATTTTTGCTAACGTTCCAGAAACATCGTAGCCACGTCCTCAAATAACGTCGTGAATTAATCCCGTTGAGGTACACTGGTCTTCAGATAACCTGGACACTGGTCATTTGATTAATGAATCTGGTCATTTCTATTTGTTATGCGAAACATTTATGATCAGAGTAAAATCTGTTTTATTGTCAAGACGAATGCTATTAATCCAACTTTTCACAGCTATTAAACTGGAGTTAAATCAAATACAACAATTAATACTGTCACATGTTCATGTTAGTTTCTAGTGGACTTTTAGTTTGTACCTTTTGTGTCCTGTTTCCTGTCTTGTGTTCTAGTCTTTGTAGTCTAGTTATTTTGTCTAGCCCTCATTAGTTTGTGTATTTAAACCCCAGTGTTTCTCTTGTCAGTTGTATTGTTGGTGTGGTGTTCTGTTTTTGGTTTCCTTGGTCATTTGCCATTTTGTTTAATTTTATTAACACTGCCTGCAGTTGTATCTGCTCCCAGTCTGTTGGCGAGGAATATGGTCCGGTCCAGATACATGGTCACAACATAACTGTGAAATACAATCGCTGCATTGTACAGTTCAATATTTAACATATGAATATCTAACTGTCGATGCTTAAACACACAGATCTTAAAAACATTGCATCCACAGCTTTATATTGAAATGTTTGGAATTAGTTTTGTAGACGGATACGATATAATTGTGCCTAACCTTATATTTCTAGTAACACTTTACAATAAGGTTCAGTTCATGATCTAACAGCGCACAACGTCTTTTGTCTTAGTTTAAGGTTCATGTAAATGTATTAATATCTGTTGTTTCTCTGACTGTTCATTCTGTTTATTAATGTTTATACCACCTGAAAAAAAAAAATCCATGAATATACGAAGACCACAAAATATAAGAGAATGATAAAACTGTGGGAAAAGTACCGAACTACAAAATGTACGTTTAGGGTTTATTTTGGATTACTGCACATCATTTCTTGCATATATGACTGACTGTATATCTAAGACTTGAATGTAAGATTTGGCTAATAATGGTTTGTGGTGACAGATTCTGGGTTGTTGCTCTTTGCAGAGAGGACCAAACTAAGTCAGGACACATTCTGGGTGACGCCCAGCGCCGAGACCACCCTGACATGCAGGACACCAAGAATATGTCACCTGCCCCCTTCGCTCTTCTCAGACTGCTCGCACACGTGTCTTTGCTGTATGGAGCTCAAAACCACCCCGAGGTAATTCATTCTGCACCTGGTGATGTGTAGTTTCACGCTGAGCGTGATAATGAGTATCGATGCGTGTTTCTGTGCAGTGCCTCATGCAGATGATCAAGCCTGCTGTGCTGGATCCGGCTTCTTTCCTCATGGCTCATCTTTTGAAGGACATGGAGCAGCTGAGCAGAGCTCTGGGTAAAGGTGTGGATGATGTGGTCATTACCATCCATTTGACCATCCACAGTCTGCTGGAGCCCCGTCAAGCCAGCCAGTGTAAGAGACACCACAACTCACTTTACAGGTCACACTGGCCATATTCAGCTCCTGCCGCGGACATTCAAAAAGGCTTTTTATTTGAAACAGGGCCTGTTACTTATGATCCAAACCTTTCCACCAAAGATGCAAGAAATGCATGGGAGAATGCCATGAACACTGATGTCATCGCGCATCAACTGAAGGTAAACACCCCATTTTCCATTCATTTCCTTCCTTCTTAATTATGTCTGACAGCAGAAAAGATGTTTGGCTTGTTGAGTAGTTGTTCGATCACATGGAACATAACCATACCTGTCAACACTCCTGTTTTTGCCGGGAGTTTTTCACACCCATCTCCCGCCACAATCCCGTATTTCAGTTGTTTCTCCTGTGAAACCATAGTTCTATATATCGGTGTGTGAAGCTCCCAGACCGACGCGGACGCGTTCGTGTGAACAGGGGTGGCTCTGTGGCTTAAAGGGAGCGTCATTTACTCACCCTCTTTTGTTCACTTCTGCAGAACACAAAAGAAGATATTTTGCAGAATGTTGAAAACCGAACAGCAGTGCCAGCCATTGCCTTCTATTGTATGGACACAAAACCAATGCAAGTCTATGGCTGCCATCGACTGTTCGGTCAACAACATTTTTCAAAAGATCTTCTTTTGTGTTCTGCGGAAGAAAGAAAGTCGTACAGGTTTGAAATGACAAGAGGATGAGTAAATGATGACAGAATTTCCATCGTTGGGTGAACTCTCCCTTTAATCCACTGCCCATCGCCCCCTCACAAGAGGATTCACATCCGCATATTCCGCTCACTCACTCACTGACTGCAAACCACAGATCCTATCTACATTACAGAAGGCATGTTTACTGTATCAGAGGTGGGTAGTAACGCGCAACAATTACTTCGTTACATTCACTTGAGTAACATTTTGGAAAATATGTACTTTTTAAGTAAAATTAAAAGTGTGTACGTTTACTCTTACTTGAGTCAATTTCTCATAGAAAATCTGTACTTTTACTTCGTTACATAACTTACATTGCGTGACGTTCCTTCATTTTGAAATATGCTTTTTAAAACACGTTGTTTATTTCAAGGTCGTCGTCTCTTTTTACGGGCATTCCCGAGTGATCGATGCTTTTGAGTCGATTCTTTTGAAAGCTTTAATTGAACAATGGGCAAAACCATTTGAGATAGGATGTCTGCCTAATTAAACCAATTAAACCTTGAACACCACATTAGCTGTTGCTATTTCTATGCTTTCACAAAACACCTGTTATGAAAAGAGTGTTGTGTTCTGCAGACAACTCTGAATAAAACAAGGAGGTTCATTCTAATATTTCCCGTACTGTGACCATAAAGGGTTCTTGTAAATAATAACTGCAACATGCAAACACTTGCAAATCCATTCATCCATCCATGTTAATAAATAAGTTCAGCTGACTAACAAACAAAGTTAAAACAACCCAACTACAGGACGCATGAAGGGACAAACTGCACGTGCTTTTTTAAACATTCGGTCATGTCTGTGGAAGCTTATTAGTTTCATCTCCATCCCGGATTTTGTTACCCAAGCGTTGAACATCATAAAGCAGAAGCTGAATGGTGGATTAGTTTCTGAGAAGCGCTATCGACTGTTATTTGAAGCTCTGCTTGACGTGATTTGATCTTGCTCTCAGGTTTTGGAGCATCAGCTGAAGGAAGTGAATGCTATCATAAGGGAAGATGATCGAGTGTCTTCTAATCCTCTCATGAAGTTGACGTTTGGGGAACCAGGACTGTTCCTGCGCTCTCTGCCCCAGAACTCCCTCATCCATAATTCATCCATCTGGAGCTGCAGGAGGAAGGTGTCCATGTCCAGTCTGAGTCACGTTGTGGAGCAGAACAATGGCCGAGACGCTTTACCTGTGCTCTGGAGGTTCCTTCAGCGGGTAAGATGTCCATCAACCAGAGCGAACAACACTTTAACTACACTCACTTCATAGCAGGGGTCGAACCACCTCATAAGGGCGGTAAGACGCTTGTGTGTGTTCGCTTGGGGTCATGGTTTTAGAGCCCGGTTCAGTTGGATTCGCTTTGATGTGAGGGCAGGGGTCATGGCGTGGCACCAGCAATGCTAAAGAACACTAGATTCACTTTGAATCTAATAATAATAATAATAACAACTTCATACACTGGCTTCACGTTTCTCTTTGGAAGACATTCATTTAAGTGTATAATATGTAGAAAAAAAAGGCTCCTATTAGTTTTAACAGTTTTCTTACTACTAGGGCTGTCACGATTATGAAATTTGGCTGACGATTAATTGTCTAATAAATCATTGCGATTATGACGATAAATTGTCTGTTTTAGAGCTTTGACTTTTAATTCTCATACATTTTTGATTCAGCTTTGAAACGACCATATTGTTCTGAATATAAAGACAATGTTCTTTTTCTTGGAAATACATCGGAAACAATTGGGTCATCATATATTTAAGGTTTAGGCTTTTACCTGTCAATAATACAACCACCAAATACTTGTAAATGAAGTAAATTGATCAGGAGTGAATTGAAGCCACCATTAAAATGCTATCAGTCATAGAAAAGCTTCTAGTCTGTTTATTTCTCACTTGCAAGACTACAATAAAAGTTTACTTGTGTGTTAATGAGATTTTGGTAGACTGGTTTTCACACTGAAATAATATTCAATTGTACTGCAGGTTATTTTTATATGTTTTAGTTTTTTTTAAAGTGATTGTGTTGTGGTGGTACATTTGACAAGTATTACCATACTTTAGTAACAATATATACACTAAAATATGCAATATGCAGATGCACTACAGCTCCCCCTAGTGTCTTCTATAGAGATGTGCAATAATTGCGATGATCTGAAACCATCACAATGAGGACAAACAATCGCGATGAGACGATTATTTAATAAACGTGACAGCCCTACTTACTACTATTTAATCAAATGTAAAGGAATAAAAATTTGTTTTGTGATGTAGCGACATGCAAAGTAATGCATCACGTGACGTGAGCAGCACGTGTATGGAGAGGATTTACAACACGCATGGCGCTGCCTGCCGCAATAAATGAACTTCATGTTAAATACATTAATGAGCAAAACCTCCTCAAGAAGCTCATTTTCTGACAATGTAGATTGTATAACTTGAATTTGTTTCATCTATTTAGTTTTTTATCTCAGCCTTTGAAGGAAACAATCCAAGAAGATCGAGGATTCACTGTGTGTAGGAAAGAGTGATTGACAGCGTGATGCGATCGTTCCCCCCTCACACATATGCAATATAAGCATAGAACATGTTGTCTAAATGTAGTTTTATTTATTTCTCTGAAGTTAATGATTAGAAATGATGATGGGCTCAGCGCAGGAGTGATTGACAGCGCGATGCGATGGTTTTACCCTCTCACATACGTACAACAGCAACCAGGGATGTGATTTTTCTGTAAAAGTACGGATTTCCATATTCTTTGACCTCGCTGGGATCACCTGCGTAAATAGCATGAATTAGATTTATTTTTATTCGTGACGGGGTTTGGGGATGTGCGTGCAGTGTTGCCAGATTGGGTGAACAATTTCCACCCCAAAGGCTCACTAAAACCCGCCCACTCCAGCAAAAAACAGCCCAAATTGTAACTGATAAAATAATGTGATTGAAATGTATTGCAGTGTCAATCAATGATGATAATGACCGTTTTATCTCCTTAAAACGAGGCATGACAAGATGACAAAATATAATAAAAACCAGTAAAACAGATCGAACGGATCAAATATAGCAAATGCATTAAAGAGAGTTAGAAAATAGGACTAATATGTCCAGAAACCACTTCAAAGCGACAATCAAGACATTAACCAATGACTGTAGCCCTGTAAAAAACACATACATCATTATGCAAATTTTTGTGCAAAAAGTGCCTACTATCGTTTATCGGAAAACAACACGAGTAGGCATTTTACACTCGTTCATGAACTTCATGCACACACCACGGCCGCCAAAACTGTTGAAATTCATTGATGCATACAACAGAACAAAACAGAACAACAGCTACAATAATGTGCTTACCTTTGAGAGTTTCCTTAACAGACCCAGACCTGATTGGTTAAACTGAGCCAATAAGGAATATGTGTTTATGACTGCACTACACATTATTTTCGAACGTTTTGAAATGAACTTGACTAAATAAAAGCAAAGAAAAGGCAAGCTGCTTGGGAGGGTTTTTCATTTCATAAGCAGCCCAAATTTTGTCGACCCGCCCAATGCATTTTTCTCCAGTCTAACCCGTTCAAAAGAAGCCCAATTGGGCGGGAATCCGCCTGATCTGGCAACACTGTGTGCATGTAGTCATCGCACAGCCGGCCAAGCGGATCCTTTCCCCGCTCTCTACGTCATGCACACGCTTGTGGTAAATGCAGAGCGACTGCTTCATTCTAGTGATGGGAAGTTCGGATCATTTTACTGACTCGGATCTTTGAGTCTCGTTCAGCAAAATGAACGAATCTTTTTTCGAGTCATATCGTTCATTTCGTTCATTATGCAAACGTTGATCACATTACAAACAATACAAAACTATAATGCTATAAGAAACAGAAAATATTAATTCATTGTTTACCTGGGTCTTTAGTCTATGATTAGCTCACCACACCTCTTATCTGACAAGTCCTCGGGTTTGACTCCTTCGTTCATCACGTGACAGCGTCGTAAGCTAAACCAATGCAGTCTGAGCCGGAAAGAGAATTGATTAGTTCACCTCTCGAGTCTTCGGGTTTGAATCGTTCGTTCTTCTTGAATTCCAGTACAGGACCCATAGAATGTTGCGCAATGCGCATGCGCGGCTGAACGAATCACTCCCTACGACGACTCGTTCTTCCCGAGTCACATTAAAGATTCGTTCAAAATGAACGAATCGTTCAAGAACGACCCATCACTACTTCATTCAGAACATCATTCTGCGAGTTATCTTTATATATCCAGAGCGTCCGTCAAAAATGTTTTGCTACTCAAAAAAGCGTGTGGTGTCATTTCTAATGAAGTGGGGAACTGAACAGCGTTTTGTAACGTGTACAGAAAAGCCTGAGTGTGGAAGTTGAGACGTCTATATGACATGCTTTAACATTATAACATTTTCTATATACAGAGACTAAAGCAGAACATATTCCTTGATTTACTGGCTTGAAACTACACAAATATCCGATCTAGTCACTGTCTAACATAAACATGTTGAA
This sequence comes from Triplophysa rosa, assembly GCF_024868665.1. Classification (NCBI taxonomy): domain Eukaryota; kingdom Metazoa; phylum Chordata; class Actinopteri; order Cypriniformes; family Nemacheilidae; genus Triplophysa; species Triplophysa rosa. The sequence continues at coordinate 92,357 of NC_079908.1, forward strand.
GTCTCTAAAATCATGAACTAAAACCGCAACATGCAGCGTTTGCAAAAACCTTTATTACATGCGGATGAATGCGGACCAACGCTGTATGAATGACGTCGATGCTTCAGCTTGTGAAGCGAACGCTCTAACCAGCGCTGGGGAACGGCGCGCAGCTGACACGGGTGGTGGACGGGGCCGGGGAAGCGGGGTTCATATAGAAAGAGGTTTATCGCGGATAGTCCGGTTCCGTTGGAATATGGTTCCACCGCATCCTGCACAGGTGTCTGGTGAGTTGGAACCGTCAGCCGTCTTCTTAAAGGTTTCTCTGCTCTGAAACAACAGTGTGGGAATGTTGATATTAAAGAAATGCAGAAAAATAGCAGATAATGTTTGTAGACCTTCTTATGCAACTTTATATCCAAAGAACGTAGAGTTGGGTAAACACGAGTACTTTGACAAACAGGTTTAGATGAAGTGTTTCTTTTAGGAAGCAGAGCTACGGCTGGTGCGGTTTCTTCCTGACATCTTAGTCCTCCAGAGGGATTTGGTAAAGAAGTTCCAGAACGTGACCGACCCAACCGACAGCACCATACGTGAGTTCCTGCAAGACCAGAAAGCAGGTACTGACCGTGTGAAAGACTCAAGAGAGCGTTTGGTCATTCGTGACTGAGTAATGATTCATTTATTCTGAAGGATTTCACTCAGTTTGGTGATGGACGTTTGTTAGCAGTAATGCAGGCATATGCCGTTTTCATTCAACAGATTCACTCACCGCCTGGTATGAAAAACGCGTCAAAATCTTTTTGTCAACATGGAACCAGGTCAGAGTATCTCTGGCTACCACAGGTAAATCCACTGCCTCAAAATTCCACCCAGACACTAAATGAAGCCTTCAAAATTCTTTTCTGAGATGCAAAAATGCTGAACCAGGCCACAAAGCCATTGCTAAACTATTTTGTGTTGGCGGTGGACCGATGTCTTCTCTGGGTGTTGTGTGTCAGGAGAGATCAAGCTGGCGTCTGAATACACTCAGGAGGACTTGAGTCTGGACACTGACCTGCAGGTGCTGCTGCCTCAGAGACGAGGTCTGGGCTTGTGTTCCACTGCCCTCGTCAGCTACCTCATCAGCCTTCACAATCACCTGGTGTACGCTGTGGAAAAACACACCGGAGAGGAGTCTGGGTAAGACATGACTCAAGCCCGTAGCCCACAGGAAATTCTGAACGACTGGACGCTTTATAGGATGTTAAGTCATCTGTGAACCTCTGCTCTGGCCGGTCTCTTTCAGTTACACGGTGAGCCCGGGCGACCTGACGGAGCTGCACGTGATCCGTTACGAGTACGAGCGAGATCTGCTGCCTCTGGTGCTGGCCAACTGTCAGTACAGCATGGAGCGCGGTCAGGAAACACTGCTGGAGTGTGAACTTCCCAAGATTCAGCAGCAGATTCTCACCCGCTTCCTACAGGGCAAACCGCACATCACCATGAATGTATGCCATTAGGCCTTGCTTACACTCCACCAGCCGCTGTCAAGGAAATCTGTACTTGTTTGTTCATCATCTTTTTCCTTTCAGGGGATTCCTACACTGGTGAACAGACAGGACCGAAATTATGAAATCATATTAAAAGATGTGAAGAGCAAAGTTCAACAAGTAAGTCACACTTTGAGTTTCAGCATAATATATGGTTCACATGGATCTGATACTCATTGCATCATGTACAGCATTTAGCAGATGCTTTTATCCAAAGCGACGTAAGTTGCATTTCGTCTATACATTTCATTTATCTGTATGTGTGACCCTTGGGATTGACCCCACGACCTTTGTGTTGCAAGTGCGGTGACCACTGAGCCACAGGAACAGAAAACAAGTGAAATAAATGCGATAGAACGTGTATTTACAGAATTCACAATAGACTTAAAACAACACACTCGAGCTCAGACTATCATTAATACCACACCCTAAACAAACAATCTTAAAAATCCAAGCCTGGTAAAAGTCCAAATGTGAAAAGTGTGTGCATTCAAGTCCTTGATGGTTGTGCTGGAAAGACCAGGTGAGCTTTAAAGGGACAGTTCACTCAAAAAGGACAATTCTGTCTTCATTCCGAATCTGTATACATGTCTTTGTTTGGTGGAACACAGAGAAAGATATTTGATAGAATGTTGGCAACTGACAGGTCTGAGGCCCCATTGACTACCATAGTAGGAAAGATTTAAGCGTGCACACTAACATCTAAATATAAGGAATGAGTGTCACAGGCTTGTTTTTAAGTGTCTCGCTGTCACACATCCTTGTGTCATGTTTGGAAACCGTTCCTCTGCGAGTGATGCACATGTGTGTCTTTACCATGGACTGCTTGATTCACACAGAACCCATGATGCAGCCACACTCCTAAGAGAAAGTGAATACATGTTTCAATCATAAAACAATGGGATTTGGGTTTACTACAGTAAAACCATGGCCAGTTTTCTTAAAGCAGAGGTAACACACGCAGTTTCTGCCAATCTCATATTCATCTTCAGTGCCTATACGTTAGTATTAAATACTTTAAGGAGTGTTTATCAAAGAGACATTCAGCTGTACCATTATTTCCAGAAATAGGCGATCCCTGAAGGCGTGCGGAGGACTACAGCACGAGCACACACCAATACATTCAATACAAGTTCATGTGGTGCACAGACATTTGACGCAGTTTTACTCCCCACCTGCGGTTCCGCCTCATGACCAGAGTCTTTTATTCGTGCTGCCCCAGAAAAACAGGGTTCTTTGGAAAGCTGAACAAGGTTATCATTCCCTCTCAAGTAAAAACAAAATGACAAATCCTTCTTAAAGCAGTCTGTGCAGCGCTGCCTACACCTTCCATAACTGAAATGAAGCACATTGATGGGCGTGCTCTTTCTCTCGCTCTGGTTGATGTGTGCGCGACGTGATGCCCATACAAGGAATTCCACTCTTTATGATGTCATACAGGGCCATACTTGAAAAAAAACTCCTGACGGAGTGTATGTGGCACAGAAATAGTCTGTTATATGTCCAACTCTTTCTTTTCTGCTTTGCCCGTGGGTTAGCACGAGAATCCAGCACGTTGAACAGTGTAAAGAAGTCAGAATGCGTGAAACGGCATTAAACCCTGCCTTTAAACAAGACCAGCCATCAATGACCGAGTGAAGCAGGCTTTTAAAGACACCGCAAATGACACTGATACTTCACTGCTGTAGACTATCAGTGATGAACAGACAGGATTATGGGGGACGTCGCATTTGACGGAATGGTAAAGCTGTGATGGCGTGCTCTCCTGGTGCCTCTCAAGGGCACTCCAGCTGCCAATCCTGACAGAGAGACCTGGACTTTATTTCACAGAAAGTGTGACCGGTGAAATGCTTTTCTCTCTGGAGAATAGGTATGACTGAAAGAACATGTTCATGTTTACCTCAATTCAATTGTTGACCACTAGACCGTTTACATATTGTAAAATGAAAGACATTTTAAGGATGAAAACAGGGATGAATGAAAGCTGGTCCTTTGGTCGTCTTGTGTGCATTCAAAGTGCTGATGATGTCCCAAATCAAACCGAGTTACAGTTTGACTAGATACAACCTGGTTAGAGAGTCGGACTCGTGACCAGAAGGTCACCTGTTGGATTCTCAGGGTCAGCAGGTAGGTCTATGGTATGGTCTATGGATGGCACACTGCTCTCTCTCGCTCTCTCTCTCTCTCTCGTTTCCCTTCTATACTAACAGACACACAGAGAAACTTCCTTTTGACTTTATTCATCAAATATCTGTAACCCGCATGACAGGGATGAATGTTTGTGAAGCAGATCCACGTTTAGCTTCACTGCTGTTGAGAACAAACAGACTCTGTCTCCAATAAGAGCGACATCAGTCTGTGTATCGGTACCACACGTCTTCAAACATCTTGAAATAAAACCCCTGAACACTGTTGTAGAGCGTCCCAGTTGACTTGATCATTCCTCACCTGTGTGAGAACCTTTCTGTGGGTGATTGTGATCGGTTTGTGTGTGTTGTCCTCATTCAGGAGTGTCTGCAGCCTCTGACACAGCATGACCTGGTGAAGGAGCTTCAGTCGTACAGTGACGTGTGTGAAGCGCTCGCCACAGTCCAGCTGGCTCTGGGTTTCCTCGCCATGACGGGAGGAGAGGCTCTCATGCAGCTCGGCACCTATCTGAAGGAAGTGCTACAGATGACTGACCGCATGGGGCCGCACGTCTATCAGGTGAATCATGAGCACACACTTCTGGGTTAGACACGGTGTCATCACCAGACGTGGGGGCACAAACAGAACAGAAAGCAAAGATGTTTGTGATGCGAGATGAGGAGAAAGATTCTAGAGCTGCACCTTTCTGGATAAACTGACAATCACAGTTCTTCTCTTTCAAACAGAGCTCACGGTTCTCCTTCAATTCACAATGACAAGCTTAAAATAATGTCATTTACTAGAGGATGAAAATCTTTCCCTTTTCTCTTTTTAGGTCTTTGTTTGAAAATGATTTGTGGTCTTAATACCTACAGTATTTCATGCCTATGCTATAGGTACTATAGGAAGAAAAGGGTTACTGTGGTTTTAAATACCACAGGTAAACTATAGGAAAACCATGGTTCATTTTCATCATGACTCAAGTGCAAAAGTTCAACTTCCTAAACAATGTTAATTCATAACTTACAGTAAAACTTATTCCTGAGGTGAGGCTTACAGACCTTTAGATGGAAAGATGTGCTCAATGCCTGAGTCAACCTTCTCATCATGTTTCACATCCACAGACACTTCATCATAAGTACAGTGACAGCTCTTTCATTGACCTGATATGACTGTAATGATAGATGGAAGTGCACACTTTGGGTTGTCTGTGTTTAAAACGCCTTTCTGTGCTTCCGCGGCAGCACCTTATGATTTTAGTGCGAGGTGTAAAAGACACCTGTATTAATGAGATCGTGTGAATCCAGATCACCATCTTTTGACAATAATTGTGCAGCTCTACAAGATGCATTATAGATCTGAAGTCAAGAACACAGTAACAGACCAATTTCACACTTCCAGGTTTTGACTTCAGGAGTGGCCGCTGGTGGGTAGGGGCGTCCCCGATTTACATAGTGGAATCAAAATGATCACGTCTTGCCTGTAGTCCACTGATAGTGGAATCGCACTGTGTGTGTGTGTTCATGCGTGCGTGCATGTTGGGACGACACCAGGTGGTTAACAAGGGTACAGCACAACATTGATGCACCAAAAAACAACCAAACATTAATTCACAGAATTTGTTTAGGACAGAATATACCTCTATAATAAATATAAATTAAAAAACGAAATAAGCCAGATTCAAGTCACGATGTGCAAAATAAATGTGTTTAGGTAAAATGGCTGATATGCAGGGGAACATATAGTCAGAACACAAGCCACAAATAGTCAAATGAATGAACATTTTCCTTAAACATTTAGTACATACAGTATGTACATTTTTTTTTACAAAAAATACATCACGTTCATTAATCATTACCAATAAACAACCAATAAAGTGACTTTATTTACCGCATGTAAAGGAGGAATGAAATAAAGCATCTCACCATTTCAGTCTTGTCATGAAACGGGTTATTAAAGATATAAGTAATCTTCAGTTTAAGGTAGACTTGTATTTTAAATCCTTTATACGTGCTTTTGTGGTTTGGCCTCATTGAAATGATTCGTTTGTGTGAAACATCCCCAAAGAAGAAGAGCCTCCCATAATGTCAAATGTAGTAGGCTTTCTTAGGAAACATGGATCGTCAAGAGAGTTTAATGAAGGTTGACTTCAAGAGTGTTATGAGTGATTATTGTGTGTGCGCGTGTGTGTGTGTGTTCATGTTTGTATATCCCAGTGGGGACCTAAACCTGAATGCACACCAACACATGGGGACTCGTGTCACCGTGGGGACCAAAATTGAGGTCCTCATGGGCACAAAAGCTAATAAATTGTACAGAACAATATTTTTTACAAATCTAAAAATGCAAAAAGTGTTCTATGATCTTTAGGTTTAGGGATAGGGTTAGGGATAGGGGATAGAATATACAGTTTGTACAGTATAAAAAACATTACGCCTATGGACTGTCCCCACAGAAATAATAAAACATACGTGTGTGCGTGCGTGCGTGCGTGCGTGTGTGTGCAGGCATTGAGCAGGTGCAGTCTGAAACACTGTGTGGCGCTGTGGCAGGTCCTCAGCTCTCTTAAATCTGAGACAATGCTTCGTCTGAAGAGGGTAAGATGCTCCACACGGCAAACACTTTTTCCTCCCTTGTGCTTTGACTTTGACTTTTTTCATCTGCTTTTCAGGACCCATTTGTGGGAATCAGCAAAGAGTACAAACGTCCTCTTCAAGAAGAACACAAGAGAAGGCTCACTAGTTTTTTCACCAAGTCCAGCGCTGACGCCTTCCTGTTAGAGATGCATGAGTTTCTGCTTTTGGTCCTGAAGAACCCCAAAGCCACAGACACATTCAGGCCAGACTGGGGGTGAGAAAATAAACAGTGCTGCAAATTACATTGTTCTTCTGAACCCTCTGGAGGGGGTCCGGCTTTGCCTCGGTTCATAATTTACATTCTGAAATACAAGTGTATTGATAAATATAAATGTCAAAGATATTCATTTCTGTTTGAGAGATCGCCCAGACCTCTCACGTGTTCTGAAAAGCGCATGAAGGATAACTTACTGACTCCTGCAGTAATATGTAAGGGATAAACCACGGCTAACTGTGCATTGAAGGAGGCAAAGAACCCCCGACACGGAGCTGAGGTTTCACTGCTATTTCTGTGAGCACCGGCAGCTCAATGTCCGGTCTGTCAGAGTTATGGTTACATTATAGGCAGCACATTTATTTCCAACAGTGATCAAACTGACTGGAACCACCTGTGCATTAAAGAAGGGATAATCCACGGCTAGCCGTGCATTAAAGGATTTAGACGTGGAGGCAAAGCGAAGTGCATCTACAATTCTTTAATGCACGGCTAGCCGTGGATTATCCTGCTTATACTCTGGTCATTTGCCAAGTTAAAGCTGTTATTGATGTTTACAGTGTCATTTTTCCCGTCCTCCTGGTAAAAGTTAGGTTGCTGCAGGAAGAGGTGTTAGTGAGGCCAGCAGGGGGTGCTCATCCTGAGGTCTGTGGGGGTCCTAACGCCCCAGTACTGTATAAAAAAGCACCGTGCCAGGAAAAAATCCCCCGTTCGCCTCTACATCATCATGGCCTCATAATCATCGCAACTCTGTCTCCTCTCCACCAATAAGCTGGTGTGTGGTGGGCGATCCGGCGCAATATGGCTGCGGGTGGATGCTGCACATTGGTGGGGGTTGAGAAGATTCCCCCTTCCATGAAAAGCGCTTTGAGTACCCAGAAAATGACATTTGAAATGTATTATTATTATTATAAACGCTTTTAATGAGGTGGCTGGGTGGTTAGCACTGTTGTCTCGCAGCAAGAAGCTCCCCAGTTCAGGCCCCGTCTGGAACAAGAGTTTGCATGTTCTCCCTGTGTCAGAGTGGGTTTCCTCCCACAGTCCAGACATGCAGGTTAGGTGATCTGGACATTTTAAATGGTCCCTCCCCCAACTTGTGTATAGATTGACTGGTTCTCGCCATACTTATATAGCCGTAGATGCTGGAATGGCGTCAAGAATGAAACAAAAAGTAAATACATAAATGGTTTTAATGCACACCTCCCAGCCAATCAGAATATATCAAATATAGTATACAGTATGAATTGATTATTATTCAATTTTCATGTAGTTTACAAAAAGACCCAGTCCATAAAACTGGTAATCATGACGTTTAAAAAGTACCATACTTCAACTACTATCATCAGAATAACCCAAATAGTTTGTCAGTGAACATGGGAAAAATGAGCGAGACTTTGATGTTCAACAGAAAACTGCAGAGTAAAGTGTGTAATCTGTATATAATAACTGGCTCATTTCTGTCTCTCCCTCAGTCTGAAAGACACGGTTGTGTCCTACATGGAGCGTAAAGATGTGGACATTCCTCCTGAGGTGGACGAGTTCTTCCCTAAAGAGATCCTGCTCTCGCAATACACCAACACATGGGAGTTCTCTGTCCTTCTCAGACAAGAAAGACACCAAAGATGAAGCGCTGTCGTTGTCGTACCGTATCGCTCGGATCAGGGAAAGCTTGGTTGTGATTTACAAATGCCATACTTCAGTGCCTTTCATTCTTCTTTCTGTACAGTGCTGTGTACTGTCATATTATGTCAAAGTCATCTCTAGATTATTAGCAAGTACATTACCATTTATTTCAAAATACAAAACAATCATTAATCTGTTGCTAAAAACTTTTTTCTTCTTACTTTAGAATACATATGAAGGCTTGTAAGAAATCATTTCAAATACACACTCCACATCATGAACCCAGAACTGGACGATCTTATGTTGGTCTTATGACCAACCTCAAGTTGTTTTGCACTTTTGTTCATTTTCTGTGATGAAAACATTGTTTTATAAACCAACACGTATGCTGAAACAATGCTGTGTGCAAAATGTTTTTCTATGACTAACATGTGTTGGAATAAAGTTGTGATCATAACATGTTTTGCTGTCTCGTTCCTCCCAGTGCTATGGTAGTGCCATTGTAGGGTTTTAGAAATGCCATACTCTTCCCTCGTCTTAGCCCAGAGACGCCGAGAAACGCGGCCTTGTATCTATTGACCCACACAGCTAGTGTCTTTAAATCACCTGGCCAGCAGGTCTTCATGGAGGAAAGCTCAGACCAGAGACCTTTCTGTGACGTGACAGAGCTCCCAGCCACCCTATGCATGAAAACCTGCTTTAAACCTCTGTTATGAAACACCATTTTGATCCCCAGAAAGGAGAGCACACTGATCCTGGAAGTACTGCAATACTACAGTAGGTCGATGTGTGGAGCAAGCCCTGCTTCCATCTCCGTGGTCCGAAAACCGTTTAGTAAATGGTCCCCAGATAGGGGCTATATCAGATATTAAACTGATGAAAACAGATTTTTCTTTTGAAGTCTTTATTGGCACGTTATCCTAAAACACAGACACCATGTCAAATAATATTTGAGCAACACGCATATAAACAGCTATAAATTCAAGTAGATGAAACATTTCTATTAAAAAAACCTTCTGTGCACAATGTGTTTTAAAGGGGCAGTGTTGAGGCATTCTAGTCAACTGTGAGTGACGTCAGTGGACCGTTCCGAGATGGGGAACACGTCTACATGCCTGGAGCGCTTGAATGCGGCATCTAGTTATTTATATCTATGGCCCCAACACTGCTGCGCTGCCATGGCTGTGAAAACCACAGAGATTTAAATTCACGAAAATGGGATAACCTTTCCTTGTTGTCATGTGTTAGTTTAGCAGATTTAGAAGAGAGTACTTCTGGTTTATGTGGATTATATAAAAGGACTATTATAGGCTGTTTTTACACACAAAGCGGACACATATTAGTGTAAACCCCTTGTAAAAGTGAATTTTCTAGAAGAGGAGTCCTTTCAAAGCATTAAAACCAGTTCTCCGTAGTTCAGGACCGGGAAGGTGAGCTTCTCCATCAAAGCCACACGCCTTTGCTTTCCAGCAGTCAGTCTGCCTGCCATTTCAAGGATCAAACAGAGATCCTGGCTGGCCCGCTGTTCCTGTAGCCGGAAGTGGTGAGGGTCCATCTACGGGCCACAGAGGTCGGTGGTGGCCGGGACCCTCTCTGACCCTCTCCATCCATGTCTGGACTTTGTGCCGCTTCTGTAGAGCATGGTGGGTGGCATTTTAGCAAACTTGCTTGGCTTCATCGAATGTGAGTCCTGGCTTTGGACTCACCGCTGGTTCCTGTCTGCGCAAGAGAGATCATTTAGTGATCAGGTGAAATGTCTTGTTCTTCTAAATGATACCTTTTTAAAATCTTCGTAATAAAACCATTTTCCATACGAAGTCAACAGGTTCAAATCTTTAAGGTGTGTGAAGAGGTTGTGGCATATTTTATATGCAGTTATACAGCATATATACAGTATATATAACAAATGGGCAGCTGGGAAACATTTTCCTCCATTTTCTTTTCTTCACTACTTCTCTTCACATTCTTTCCCATTTGACCTCCCCAGCAGAAGTAAAACACCTCCCGTTCCAAATCTAAAAGAAAAGACAAAATCACAGCCGTATATATTTCAATGTTGGCCTCTAAAGTCAGCATCCTTCGTCTCCAAAACCCCTGTCGTTGTCTTACTTACCCCAAGATGTTTTTCCAATTGCAAACTCAGTCCATAGACCTTATTCAGCCTGCTGCCATCTTGAATCTGAAAAGAGGCTGAGAGGGTAAACAGAAGCATCACAACAGCAGTGGCTGCATGGACCACAAACCTCAAAGCGCTTTTTGCCTCCTCTTACTATGAACCCAGTGGAGTCATGGGCTGACAAAGACAAAAGCCCATTCTTCTGAAGGGTTACAGCAATTGGATTGAGGGGTATATCCCGTTGTTGGAGGTCAGAAGATCTTTTTCAACTTTTTTGTGACGTTATCTTAGCGAGCTGCATAGAAAGCATGATGACAGAGCTAATATTGACGAACAATCTAATGTCTTATATTGAAAATGTCTTCAGCTTGAATGTGCTTACAATATTAGGCAGTTAAAAAAATGTCAGTTGGTGTTTGATGTGTGTTATCTGTGATTTACAGTGAAGAGAAATGAAGCAGGCTGTAGTGTAGTTCTGCGCCCTCCGTGTTTAGAATAATTCAAGTAAAGTGCAAGGTTTAGTAACAAGTTTGTTTTCAGATCTTGTTTGTTGGTTCATACTAAATACCTATAGGCCTTTTCTTCGTACCTCGCTAACTCAGTTAGCTGGATTTGATTGTTGACGATTTCGCATGTTCTTTGATGTTCGGTCCTTTGACGCTCATCCTGGACTCGTTGTCTTAGCAACAGGTCCGTTAGTTAGGTTCCCTCTTTGGGAGCAGGATTTATTTCATGTAAACAGGACTAGATGGCAGCCATGACGCAGTCAAGTCGGCTTCATTCATACAAAAGCAAACTTGTTGCGCAAGGTACAGGATTAATAGAAAGAGCTTTGCCAATTTAACAACGCAATGTTTTGCTTTTAGAACAATATTTATTGTAATATAATATATTTAGAACAATTTTTATTTACTGTGAAAAGTCTTCGGTGAGGACCGAAATAAATGAAAGAATAAAATATCATTCTTTTCTTGTGAAGGAGATATTTGCCATATTAATTTATCAGACGTTCATATTAAATATATATAAAAGCACAGACAAGTGCATATGTATATGATGCAGGGAATTTATAAAAAAAATGCAGTCTGTCCTGCCATCTGAGGATATTTTCTGAAAATAAATGATAACATTTGCAGGTAATATTAATTCATATTAATTGCTCCTACAGTATCACCAGCACTGAAGCAAAATGAGCTGAATCTGCATGAGTCAACAGTCTTCAGTCACATTTATGATGAAGACACCATTCCCTGACCCAAACCTGTCACACTGCAGCCCTAGCCAGGTCAAGATCATGAAATGACCTTTGGGCAACTGACAGGAATGAAGGATTTCAGTGTCTCAGACGTGCCTGACAGGGCCTGTACTGTGTCATGTGCTACACTACACACATCGTCAGAAAACAGAGGAGACCTGTGAGGGAGGTACAGCCTGATGATGATCTCTAAACAGACTGAGCTTCATGAGATATCACTTTTGAAATACCATTTCTTTATTATTCTTCAATAAAAAAAACAACACAAACATGCTTAGGCCAACATGCATTTTATTTTGAATCGCCATGGTGTTTTATATGCGAGTATGTGTGGGTATGTATGGCAGAAATAATCCCCTTCAGTGTGATCAGGAAGTAAAGCGGAGGGTCTTGTGTCACACAGAAGGGGTTTATTTGGCGATAACAGCCGGCTGCTTGTACATTATGCCGCTTATTACACGCCTACTTGCCACACGAGAAACAAACTGGACATGAAATGTGAATTGGAAATATTTTATAAGCTCATTTTTACCGAACGCAGACCTTCCGCGAGGAAAAGACGTTTAGTTTCGGTTTTAAAGTAAGAAACGACGTTCAAACGGCACGAACAGGCAAGTTGGTTTAATCATCTGTAAATATAATGTCATATACAGTTAGGGCCATAAATATTTGGACAGAAGCACATTTTTTGTTATTTTAGCTGTGTATCAATATGTTTTCGACATATTGACAAATGTTTTATAATAGATATTGTCTTAAAGTGCACACTCTCAGCTTTATTTAGAGTGTATTCACATCCAGATTAACTAAAGGATTTAGGAATTACAGCTCTTTAATATGAAGCACCCCCCTTTTTCAAGGGACCAAAAGTAATTGGACAGTTGAATAAAAAGCTGTTTTATTCACATGTATGGGCTTTTCCTTAAATAATTTTGTCATAAATGAAGCATTTAAGAGCGGCCAAATCAACAATTTGGTACATTCTAAGAAAAAAACAACACACCGCTGAGCTCAGTAACAAAACAATCCTGGGTGTCCATATGAGATCAAAGTGGTGGATGATGACATTATCCTCTCCATGATAAAGAAAAACATCTGGATTCCAGTTCCCCTCTGGCAAAAGCTGCTGCCTCTGCACAAGCTCCAGAGAACTTGCACAACAAGGCTAAATAAAATAAATAAACTTACTCGTAAGGTAAATTATAGTTTAAGATTATCATTAATAATCTAATAGCATTTGAAATTTTGTGGTGAAGACGTGTCAGGAGACCGCGTCCTTCTTTATCCAGCTCTATCATCTCAGCTCTTGTCAGGTCCCCACTTCCCATTCTCCGCTCTACCATCAGGTCAGGCCATGAACTGCATCCTGCTCGCTGTGGTAACCTTGGAACAATGAGACAAGACTGGCTGAGAGTAGAGTACTGTTCTGTACTCTTTGATGCAACAAGTACATCAGTTGTGTTTTTGGTTCCGGTTGATCTAACTAATGCAGCCTAAACCCTCTGAAGATTTATATTATGGAAGAGTAGTGTATGCAAGATTAAAAAGATGCGTCTTTAGTCTAGATTTAAACTGACAGAGTGTGTCTGCCTCCCGGACAGTGCAGGGAAGACTATTCCAAAGTTTAGGCGCTAGATAGGAAAAGGATCTACCACCTGCACTTGATTTTGAAATTCTAGGTATTACCAACTGACAGGACGCCTGAGAGCGTAATGCACGTGAAGGACTGTAATACAAAAGGAGTTCATTCAAGTACTGAGGAGCTAAACCATGTAAGGCTTTATAGGTAATAAGCAAGATTTTAAAGTTAACGCGATGCTTTATAGGTAACCAGTGCAAGGTTGACAGAACCGGGCTAATATGTTCATACTTTTTTGTACGTGTAAGAACTCGAGCTGCCGCGTTTTGGACCAATTGGAGTTTTTGTAATAAGCCTGCAGGGCAACCACCTAACAGTGCATTACAGTAATCTAGTCTTGATGTCATGAATGCATGAATTAACTTCTCTGCATCTGAGATTGACAGCATATGACGTAGTTTAGATATATTCTTAAAATGGAAAAACGCAATTTTACAGGTGTTGGCGACGTGGCTCTCAAATGACAGATTACTATCGAATAGAACGCCAAGATTCTTTGCTGACGACGAGGGTTTTATGGAACATCCGTCAATAGTTAAACAGTATTCTTGGTTGTTACTTATAGCAGTTTTCGGTCCAATAAGTAACACTTCCGTTTTGTCCGAGTTCAGTAATAAAAAGTTGTTACTCATCCAGTTTTTTATATCGACTATGCATTCCATTATTCGATGGAACTGCTGTGTTTCATGAGGCTTCGAGGAAATATAAAGTTGAGTATCATCAGCATAACAGTGAAAGCTAACTCCGTGTCGCTTTATTATATCTCCTAGAGGTAGCATGTATAATGCGAAGAGCAGAGGCCCTAAGACTGAGCCCTGTGGTACACCGTACTGGACTTGCGATTTGCGTGACACCTCATTGTTTATTGCTACAAATTGAAAACGGTCGGATAAATAAGATTTAAACCATTTCAAAGCTATTCCCTTAATGCCGACATAATTTTCGAGTCTATGTAGGAGTGTGCTGTGGTCAATGGTATCGAATGCAGCACTAAGGTCTAGCAGCACCAATAACGAGATACAACCTCGGTCAGACGCCAATAGCAGATCATTTGTAACTCTGATCAAAGCAGTCTCTGTACTGTGACATGCTCTAAATCCAGACTGGAATTCTTCATTGATGTCATTCCTTTGGAGGAAGGAGCATAATTGAGTTGAAACTACTTTTTCCAGAACTTTAGATATGAAAGGTAGATTCTATATAGGCCTGTAGTTCCCTAGTTCTCTAGGGTCGAGTTTGGTTTTTTTTGACAAGGGGCCTTATAACCAGTGTTGGGTAAGTTACTCTCAAAAAGTAATTAATTACTAGTTATACTAATTACATATTCAATAGTTACTGTACAAATTACTCTCTCCAAAAAGTATTTAGTTACTTGTTATTAAATACTTTCTATATCCTACATCAACCTTGATTAGGACTGAATCAAGGATAGACATGAAAGGGCTCTTTTAATTCATTCAAATAAATAATATAAAACTACATAAAGTACTCTTATTAACTGACCAAAGTATGTGCAAAATACAAATGTGAGAATTACACATTAAAGCACAGATTTTAAACTTGGACTTTGAATTTTGATGTTAATTCCACTATTACACACACATACTGTATATTACACAAAGTATTTAGTTTAATTACATCAGAAGTAACTGTAATGAAATTACAGAAAAAATAAGAGTAATCCCTTACTTTACTTTTTCAAGGGAAAAGTAATTAAATTACAGTAACTAATTACCCAACACTGCTTATAACAGCCACCTTATATGCTTTAGGCACATGTCCTAATGTCAGAGATGAGTTAATAATACCAAGAAGAGGATCTATAATTTCTGGGAGCATCTCTTTCAGTAGATTTGTAGGTATAGGGTCTAGTATGCATGTTGTTGATTTACTGTAGATGATCTAATAATTTTAGACAGCTCATCGTGATCTACGGGTATAAAATAATTGCATTTTCTCCTTAAGGGCGCTGTAGTTAGTTTGTTCAGCGGGTTTCACTTCTGATTGCATTGTTATAATTTTTTCTCTAATATCTTGGATTTTATATGTGAAGTAGTTCATAAATTCATCACTGCTATGCTGATATACAGGATCAGAAGTCACTGACGATTTATTTTTTGTTAATTTAGCCACCGTGTTAAATAAAAACCTAGGGTTGTGCTGGTTTTCTTCTATTAGTGATGAAAAGTAGGCGGATCTAGAAGTTTTTAGGGCTTTCCTGTATTTTCGAATACTATCCTTCCATGCTGTACGAAATACCTCTAATTTAGTTTTCTTAAAGTTGCGCTCCATTTTTCGGGCCGCTTTCTTTAGAGCCTGAGTGTGTTCATTATACCACGGTGTGGGGCTGCCATTTTTAATCTTCTTTAAACGTAGTGGAGCAACTTTGTCTAGCGTTACCGAGAAGGTGGAATTAAAATTTTCAGTGGTAATGTCAAGATCTTCAACGTTATTTCTCATGATTTGAGACAATTCGGGCAGATTATCGAGAAACGCATCTTTGGTAGTTGAAGTTATTGTTCTACCATATTTGTAACAATGAGTTTTATTTGCAGCCGTAGGCCAGTGAAGCAAACATAATACCAGATAATGATCCGAAATGTCTTCACTCTGCTGAAGGATTTTAACGTCGTCCACATTTATACCGTAAGACAGTATTAAATCTAAAGTATGATTACGAAGGTGAGTGGGTCCTGACACATGTTGACTAATGCCCATGGAGTTAAGAGTGTCTTTGAAAGCCATTCCTAAGGCATCTGTAACGTTATCTACGTGGATGTTAAAGTCACCAACGACAAGGAGTCTATCTGCGGCCAGTACTAGTTCTGATAAGAACCCACCAAATTCTTTAATAAAATCTGTGTGGTGCCCTGGAGGCCTATATACAATAGCTAGAATCAATTTAAAAAGAGTTTTATCTTTAGTATTAGGTGTTGAAACATGAAGAACCATGACTTCAAAAGAATTATATTTAGAGTTCGACTTCTGGGAAATGCTAAGAGAGTTATTGTAAAGTGCTGCGACACCTCCCCCTCTGCCTTTTAGACGAGGCTCGTGTTTATAATAATAATCTTGGGGGACAGATTCATTTAAAGCAATATAATCATCTGGTTTTAGCCATGTTTCTGTCAAACAGAGCATGTCTATTTTATGATCTGTTATCATATCGTTAACATCTATATAATATCTAATATTTAGCCATCCGAGTTGTAACAGTTGATTATCTGTATTTTGTTCATGTTTAATTTGTTTAACGTTTATTAAATTACTTTCAAGAGATTTACACATTATTTTATGTTTGGTAATCCGGGGGACAGACAGTCTCTATTTTGTGATGTTTGGGAGAAGGGATTATTACATGTTGTACATTTTGTGTATTCTGCAACATGAGACGGCAAGCAGACAGTTGGTTAAGCCATACTGTCTGCTCCCTGACCTGGGCCCCAGCGAGTCAAGTTTTAGCATTAGTATTATTAAGACTTATTTCTAGACAGGATGGAAGTCCCAGCCCAGGAGGGATGGAGACCATCTCGTTTCAACAGGTCAGGTCTGCCCTCAAAACTCTTCCAGTTATTTATAAAAACTATATCATTCTGCAGGCACCACTCAGACAACCAGCCATTTAGTGATGATAATCTGCTATAAATCTCATCACCACGATAAGCATTGAGGGGGCCAGAGAATATTACAGTGTCTGACATCGTGCTTGCGAGCTCACACACCTCTTTAATGTTATCTTTTGTGATCTCCGATTGACGGACTCAAACATCATTTGTGCCGACGTGAATAAAAATCTTACTGAATTTACGATTAGCCTTAGCCAGCACATTTAAATTTGACTTGATGTCAAATGGCAAATGTTTTTTTTTGACCCGATGCCAAACCCTGGGCTAGAGCTTTGATCTTTATTTTGTTCACTTTATTCGGAGTCACTTTCACATCCTGAATATTTAATTCAAATGCATATTGCCTTACTGCTTTTGGCTGAAAGTACACATTATATTGCCCCAGAAATGATTTCACAATAAATATTCTTTAGTGCAGTGGGAGCGCTGCTGAGGTCGGACATAACAAAAGGGGGAGGGCTTTGCAAAGGGTCAAGTGAACAGGTGTATAGTGGCCAGTGAGTATAATTCCATGTAAAGTCTTTTGAATACTAAAGTGTTAATATTAGTACTATTAACATTGATGATAATAATGTATATTAAAAGCATCTGTAGACTGTAGTGCGGTGTTTTGCACACATTTTCTTTCACCTCAACATCAATAAAGATGCAGAATACAGCTGACTACTGTGCTCTCATTACCAAACTGTTCTCACATCCACGTAGTTCACAAATAATACACCGATATCTGAACCAAAATGTTTAATGATACAAATGAAAGTGTGCGTTACAACAGTTCAGTGCTTCTTGAACACAATCTCATAAATAAACCAATTGGGTGAAATGGGGAGAGACGTGTGATTGGTCAGATTTAGATGATGGGGAGAGACGTGTGATTGGTCAGATTTAGATGATGGGGAGAGACGTCTGATTGGTCAGATTTAGATGAGGAGATCTCTTTACGCTGCTGGACTACATTAACCTTTGAGTGACGACATCCCGGCTCTCATGATCTCATCCACCAGAAGAATGTTACTGGCGATGACAGTGCTGTGTGAAGCAGAAAGAAACAGAGACAAACATGAGACGGGTGATGTATAGAGATGAGAATGTACTCGCTCTGATGTGTCTGATGATGACTGTGCGATGATCATCATCACTATTGAAATGCACAGAGAGAGAGTGGATGATGTAGCATGGTGTCTGGCTGCGTGTACTATAGACAGAGTACAACAGAATTCTGCCATGCTCTTCACGCCGAGCGCTCGCTTCACACTCACCACGAGTGAAGCAGCTGTTTCTTCACGCTGTAGTTGTCCCACACACCTGCTTCTGCTGCCACCATCGGCTCTCCTGTAAACAAGAAAAAACATGAACACAGACAAACACACAGTGCAGAGACACACAAATGAAAATTCCTGACCAGAGCCGAACACACTTTTTCCATTTTGTTAAAAGTATTGTGCTTGCTTTGTTTTGCCTTTCACAGAAAAATCTATTACAAAACTACAACTTACAATATAACAATATAAGGCGTTAAATATTTTTGCTTGGTTTAGTTTGACTAATTTACTTCTAATACCAACAATCTTTTTGAATAATCTAGATTAGGCCTACAACTGACTGCTGAAAGAATGTTACGTACTCTGAACAACAACAACAAAAAATTATTCAAATGAGGTTCGTGCAAAAAAAGTGCTAGAACCCACAACAAAAGAATAACCGTCCCAGACCATATTTGCTCTATAAAATGTACTAGGGCTGGGAAGACACGCTTATCTCCAGATTCAATACTATCCTGATACCGGTGTGCAGATTCATTATGTATTGCGATAATGTAAGGGATAATCCACGGCTAGCCATGCATTAAAATCCAAGAACCACCTGGTGTGAATGCAAGGCTAGCTGTGGATTATCTCGCTTATACCACGGTCATTTGCCAAGTTAAAGCTGTTATTGATATTTACAGTGTCATTTTAGATCAAACCGGTGAAACAATGAATGAACAAATCCTTCAATGGAAAGAAGAGCTGTATTTTGATGTGAGTGACAGTTATTGGCCACAATGTTGTCTAGGCAAAACCGGGCACTTCCACGTCCTGTTAGTATGTCCCAATGCGTGCATAATGTTTTGCTACACACTGAAATGTATATACTTCTCCATAACAAAAGCTGTACATACTTTTAGTGCATGGTGCGAGTAGGAGAATTGGGACGCAGCACATGTGATGTGAAAGTATGTCAGGAGGGGCGGGGCTATTGTCAGACCACCCACTGCCATCTAAAGTACACCAGAGTTACTGATCGCTACCGTCTTTTGTTCGGAAATGTACTCCTGTTGCCATCTCTTTAAAATGCTTTTAACACGGACGACATGTTCGCTGCATTTATAAAGTATGGTTTCATTTTACTCTTTGCTCTAATAGCAGAACTACAGGAACATTTGTCTCGCACTGGCAGCACATAATTCCTAACACACCGACTGATATCACACATGTGTGTGTGTGTGTGTGTGTGTGTGTTACATGCCTGTGCCCAGATCCACTCCCACCAGCTGTCCAGACTCTTTAAATTCACTCTGCAGCTTCACAAGTGTCTCCTGTGGGTCATAGCCTGAATTCTGAGCCAGAACCTTTAAAAAAACACCACCACATAAGACACAATCTTCACTTCTACATCACAGGTTCGAGATGGCATGATGTTACCTTAGGGATGATCAGAAGGGCATCAGCAAAAGCCTGCACTCCCAGCTGAGCTCGACCCTTAACCTTGGGCTTGTGTTTGATCAGAGCGTCTGCCACGGCCACCTCAAACGCACCGGCCCCGGCCACCACCGAACCTTCACACAGAGCGAGAGAGATGAGTCCACCCTAACCTCTAGTGACGGAAACATCACAGCGCTCTCTTCTGCACATACCATCTTCAATGGCGTTTTTCACCGCTCGGAGTCCGTCTCTGACAGCATCTTTGATCTGCGTCAGCGTGTGTTTGTTGGGTCCTTTAATCAGCAGCGTCACAGAGCGAGGGTTATCGCACTCCTCGATGAAGGTGAATTTCTCCTCAGCCTAACACAGAGACAAACATGAGCCACGTGCCGTGATCTGGACACATTCAAACACAGAGAGAGAAACACAGCTCCTCACCAGCGTGTGCTCGTACACGAGTCCTGCGTGACCCAGACACTCAGCCGTCAGATCATCCAAAGAGTTCATAGCGACACCACCACACGCCAGAGTCAACCTAACACAAAAACATCAGTCATGAGGCTTCATCTCGTCGCTTCTCTTTAGTGTTACAACCCTTGACTGAGGTTCTAGGCGGTCACAAGCCAGGAGGGCAGACGGCATGTGATTCTTTAGGACGGAGTCCTCAGTACAAATCAACCTTGAGGATTCATGTGTGGCATCTCTCATGTAGAAGTGATGGCAATGGTTTGATACCACGGTGACGCATGCGAGGAGTGATGCTGATGATGTGGCATGGTGTCTGACTGTCTTTCCCACTGACAGAGTAACACAGAATTCAGCCATGCTAGCAGAGAAGATTCTAGAGGCCTCACCTCTCCATGTTCCTCCTCTTGGCCCGGCGCAGTGCCACGATGCCTTCTTTAGCCAGCGCGTCCAGAGAGAACGGATCGGTACCCTGAGAACACATTCAGTGACATCAGTGACTACTGCACCCCCGCACAACGTTTAACGCTTCAAGTAACCCATGGTTCGGTTGATTTCACGGCTTTAGGGGTGCGGTTTCCATACGCTTCAGTATGTGCTGTTTAAGGGAAACGGACAACTGACAAATAAAAACTAAGAACAAAATCACACTACAAATAAACACCAGTAAAACACCAGAGCAAATCTTCAGTGAATAAAGATGAATCATTAGGAGTCATGAGCAGTGAGTGACTTGCGTTTAAAAAGACATCAATATTACGTGAACATTTAGCAGACACTTATCCAAAGCCACTTACAAATGGGGTTAACAATGGAAGCATTGGCAATGACATAAATGCTGTTTTTTGACAAGTTTCTGCTCAAGCTGCTGTGGTGTCCTTTCACACTGATTATTATGCAGAGTGATCTGATGCGCTTTAAATCACTGACCCCAGATGTCAACCCCATACAGAGAACCTACGGTCAATCCTCAAAAGATGAGTGGACAAGCAGAAGCCCAAATATTGTCATCATCTCAGAGCACTAAAGGCTTTAATTGGCCAATAAAAGCCTTTAGAATAGTGTTGGGCGATATTCAATATAATCAGATCGTTCTATCGCCAGCCTGTGGATCGCCGATACACGATAGTATCGAGGGGCAGGGCAATTATGCATTTATCTATGACAAGCTGGATTTGTGGACAAAGACAGAAGCTTATGTGTCTAGAAAATGCTCATGTGTGACTGCAATTAGCATTCTATCAGAGTTTAAGTTCAGTGCAGTTGGCAACATTGTTACTTACCATCGCAACCTTTTAAACAAGAGAAAGTAAACTATTGCTATAAGTCAATATCATTCATCCAAATGCATCATTGATGCGCTGTTATTACTTGATTGCCAAACGGGAACAACTCGTGCGGCATTGCAAGCTCTCGTGCATGAAGAAATGTGCAATGCGCGTTTGTAATATTGATTTGCAACATATAATGGCCAACAGTCAACTATCGTCTAGGGAATCAGCTATCGCCGATAGGTCTGAGGATCGTCGATACACGATAGTATCGTCTATCGGAACAACCCTACTTTAGAACTTAAGATATCCAGTGTGCCATAGAAACATGTGGGAAAATAATCTACAAATACAGAAGCAGCAAATTTTGCAAAACACAACATTTACATCACTGCCAATACTTTTGACCACGACTGAAGTTGTGTCATCACATTTAAGATGAACTGGAAAGTGTCTCACAACCCTCATCCCTAGATGTCAATATTATAAATGCACGGATTTCATTTTTTCACTTGTGTTCGTCTCATTCTTCACCTCGCACAGCAAGATCTGACTCCTTTAAACTTGTGTTACTCAATTGATAAGGCTGATCATGACAAGCCTCTCAAGACTTCTGCATTTATGTTTTCTGTTATTTCCAAACATATCAGTATATCTGGTCTAGAGCGACGTCAGCGTCTACATTTCATCTTAAACGATGAGTTTTTTGCTTTTGCTCAGTGCCACAGCAGGATTTTCAGTCTTTCGAGCCGTGTCCAAGTACCGCTGAGCAATAGAGCCATAGATGTTCCCCTTTCACATGTCCGTCACATACCGACTCAACAAATAACTTTTATACACATCATCCTTCAGCGTGTGATGCTGCTGAGAGTGTGACTCATCTCTTACCTTCTGGTTAATGAGCACAAAACCCTTCTTGCTATCCGCACAAACTTTATTCTTCAGCTCGATGATCTTCTGCACACGATCTTCAATGAACTTCCTCTCCGCCTTCACCAGTTTGTCTCTCTCGTCAGCGCTCTTGTAGAAGAATCCAGAGTTCACCTCTCTATGAGATGACAAATATTTCAGCTCTCCGAACATCAGACAAACGTACAGCCAAGTGAACGGAAGCTTACGTTTTCTCATATTCTAGAGACACGTTGCAGGTGAGAATGTAAGCGTCCTCCACCCTCTTCTTCATGTCAGGATGTCTAGCCCCATGATCCAACACCAGACCTCTGATCAGCCTGAAAAACACACGTCACATCACACCTCTGATCGACCTTCTGCGTTTGTGTCAGCTTTCCGTTGTCTAGATATTCATCAAACTATTAACCCAGCTCACAGATAGTTCACACCTCGTCAAAGACCACTAATCAGGAAGAAATGAAATCAAATTATGAGAAATAGCACAAATCATGTCAAAGCAAACATACAAATGAAATAATCTGTGTATTTCAGGTTGGTCAAACAGTAGTTACAAATGTTTTGAAAATAATGATCTGTACTGTATGATTTAAATATAGATTATGTAGATTCCACACATATGTTCAACACAACAACAATGGCATAGCTTGATGACGCATTGAATGATGGGAAGTGTGGTTTTCAACTCCATCGCTGGAGCCGGTAACATTAGTCGCTGCTGAGTGTCATTAGTTCACAGCGCTGGAAGCGGTCTAAACACTGTGCCTCATTCACACACATTAACTTTTTAAACCTCAGATTAAAACTGTTACAATACACCATGTGTTAAACACACAACATCTCTCTTCTCTTTGTGTTCGAAATGTTATGAACATGAGGAGCAAAGATCCCCGCAACTTCAGAAAGAGAAAGTGCATTAAGCGCATCCTTCTGTGTCCGAGATGCGCAGAACTGTAGAGAACCTAGAAGCACATGCATTAAGCGCATCCTTCTGTGTCCGAGATGCGCATGAGCACTTTTGTGTCTCTCTGCAATTGAGACTTTTAAATGGTGATAGTTCTATTTCCTTTCGTTCAGACCGCCAGAGGCAGTGCTGAAGCACTAAAGCCAAATAAACCCATAGCACGTCATATCAATCACTTTTACTTTTTCTTGCTTGACTCTTGTTGTATATCAGATGTGACAATATTATGTGCAGCTCGCTGCTGAAGAGGTCTTCAGGATATATCCGTGAGCTGTTTCGTCACGGACTACATTACTTCGGTTACTGATTTTCTACGAGCAGTGCACGGTAAGCGGCGATTGTTTTAGAAGCATCGGGTCTTGAAGGCTTCAATCTTCTGGGTGCCTGGTGGTCTGAAGCAAGGCCACAGTTCTTTCGGTTTGCATTCGTGGGACGAATATTTCAATTCAGGGTTCTGCCGTTCGGTCTGGCGATGGCACCGAGAGTGTTTTCGAAGTTTGCCCAGGCACCATTGGAGCGTCTTTAAAGAGTCGGCATGAGAGTGTAACCATACCTGGACGACTGACTTGTCTGTGCAGAGTCACCTCAGCAGGCAATGGATCAAGCACGTCTGCTGTTGGACCATGTGTCAACCTTGGGGATTGCAGTCAACAGAGACAAAAGCAAGCTTGTTCCAAGACAGTCAACCACCTTAATAGGTCTTGTGCTCAATTCTGCCACAATGCTGGCTGTTCTAACTCCAGAGAGAATCGGCTCAATTTTGGGGGTTGTCAGACGCCTTTGCGTGGGCCATGCCGAACATTCTCTCGCTCTTCTGAGGATTTTGGGAAAGCTCACGGCAACATCGACAATAGTTCCACAAGGCCAGCGATGGCTCATTCAGAAGCGTCTGTGTCCCATACAACACATATACACAAAGCTCAGAATCACACAGCGTTGCGTACGGGTGCTAGCACCCTGGTCGCAGAGGCAGTTTCTCCTCAGAAGAGTTCCTTTGGGACCACCACCTCCCCGGTGGGAGGTCATATGGACGGACGCCAGCCTTCTCGGATGGGGCAGAGTTTGGGGCAAAAGAGGAGTGAATGGAGTTTGGACAGGGAGTTTGTGCACAGCGCACATAAATGTGCAAGAGCTGACTGCTGTGTTCCTTACTCTTCTTCACTTTCAGACTGTTCTCAGGGGAAAGCATGTGTTGATATGCACGCACAAGGTGACAGTGTTTTACATCATATTACTATTTAATCAAATGTTCTAAAAACGATTACTGCTTGTGCAGTAAATATATACATGACACTTGTGCTAAACTTAGAAAAAGACATTCAAACAATAAGACTAACCTTGTTCCATATAACAATCATGTTTTCTGTCAGTAAAGGAATCTAAACAGTTGCTCTAGTAAACACATGCAAGATCAGCGTCTCTGTCTAGTCAAAATATGTCATGCAGCTCTCTCCATTTAGGAAATGCCACATTGATATTGATCCTAGTTTAATGTCTCTTTATATCTTGTCCCAAACTCTTCTTGGGTCATTTGGTTTACCCGCATGTCTTTGTTGACAGAACCAGCTGCAAACGGTAAAGAATAATTGTGCTCCATAAAGACTGCACAAAACAAGATAGTTGCTTGATAGACACTACAAACTAACACTTTCACGTTTCTCTACGAGACTGTTGTCATGGTTTCTACGGCAGTAAAAACAGAAACCAAGGGTAATGCCAGAGACTATGTTACTAGGGAGATGCAAGGTCTGGAGAAAGCATGGATCACGTGAGGCACCTCAGCCAATCATTTACATTTATGCAATTGACAGATGCTTTTATCCTAAGAGACTTACATTGCAGTATACAATACACTGTATCTGAGTGAGTGCAACCCCTTGGGATGGAACCCGTGACATTGGCGATGCTAGCGCCATGCTCTTACCACTGAGCCACAGGAAAGCTCATATAACAGCCTCTAGTCTGCTTTCCTGCATTCCACTGAAGGCTTTCCATTTAGTGTCTTTGGTTACGTGGATATGACATCATTGACAAGCAACTCTCAGACACAATCTGTGCTTGGAAAGGGATTTTCTCACGATTTACAAATAGCTGGAAACATTTGAGATATTGCAAGTACTCAACTTAACAAAATATAGAACACTGGCCTAGTGGTTTTTGAATATTTTACTGTAAAATTGTGACATACTGAGCCTTTAAACCTTTATTATGCCTTTAATCCCAACTGTTTAGGCTCACATAAGACATACTGGGTTCCTGTTTTACAAGGATATTGGTCATTTTGGGCATTTAGGCATCATTTTGTGTGGATAAGTCTGTTTAAGGGCAAGAGATCTCAATTCAGTATTTTCGTGGCTTGACTGAGACGCGGCTTTCTGGGTGCGCATACGCGTAACATCATGGGAACATTTAAATAAGCAAGGCTTAAAAACATGCAAATTATAAACTTTTGTGCTGATACAGCAATGGCCTGATCCATCATTTTTTCATTTCTTTGATCTAATCATTCTTCCTCTTTAACATTTCCAATCATTGGAGGCAGTAAGAATGTCACTCTCAATGGGGTAGAATGTGGCCGCCCGTTGTCTAAGATGAGCGTAGCTGCACTTGGTCATAGTTTTAGATGGTGTAACAGGTGAAAATATTTATCACACGTCTGGACGTAGTTAGGTCCAACGTTGGGCTTACACACAGCTTTTTACATCCAGCTGGTGCAACTGGCCCCAGATGACCCAACATGTGGAAAGATGAGAACGCCGCTTTTAAAAACTTCAGATGACGCCAGCTCCGGACTATGAAATGATTCTCAATTTTCAATTGTTTTGAATTTGTTTGCGTTTTATATTGTGTCCTTGTGTAAAGCTGCTTTGCAATAGTGTTAACTGTGAAAATCATCTTTCATCTGCGTTTGATGACGTGGCAGCCCCCCCCACCCATGTATTGATCATCATCATCATGATGTGATGTCACAAAGAAAAACCACTGAAAAATCTCACTGTGTGTCACTGTCTGTTTTGTGTCTCATCTCCATGATATCCACCATGTAGAGGTCGATGGGTTCATTGGGTCTCCTGATGGCAAGAACAGCATCCACTACAGCCTGAAACCAAAACACCAAACCAATAAAGTGATGATCTTAAAAACAAAATCATTATTCCTAATACATCTGCAACACACTTAATTGATGTGAAATGACGACGATACTGAGATGTTGTTGTCACCCAACAAGAACAATACAAACACATCACATCTACAACACAACACTGAAGCAGTCATCAGCGTTTCTTCAGTCATGTCTGTATTGTCCATCACACAAAGTGCAATATAACTGTATGAAATCAACTATTTTAAAGTTTCTGTTGTTCCAGGAACTAATTGTGTGATCGTTCTGGTGCAGCTTCACGCCATCAAGGTGCACGGAATAAAATCAAAACTATTTATGAATAACTGGTGACGTTGAAGGAACTCATGCATTTTTTTTGCAGGCATAAAATAACAAACAAAAGACAAAAGCAAAGTTGTTGTTCATCCGAACGAGGTTTAATGCTTCACCTCTGTCAGAAGATCGGCCAGCTCGGTGTGCACTTTGGTTCTCAGCGATGTTCTGGCTACGTGGATGAGCGTCTCTCTGTCCATCTCTTTAGTGACCTTCACCTCCTCCAGAACCTCCAGAGCCTTGTCTTTAGCAGCCTCAAACCCCTCAGCGATGACCCTCGGGTGAAGACCCTTCAGACGGCAAACAAACACCGGTCAGTTTCAAAGAGAAAAGTCACATAGCAGAGAAATCAGTGAAAACGTGAAGTGCACATGAACCTCAGAGACGTAGAGGTCGGCCTGCTTGAGAAGCTCTCCGATGATGAGAACGTTAGACGTGGTGCCATCGCCCGTGATGTCGTCCTGGGCCGTGGCCACCTTAGCGATCAATGAAGCGGTGGGATGCTGGATTTGCTGCAACAGTCAATCACATGGCACACAGCCACAGCACCAGCGGTTATGACGCTATATATATATATATATATATACACACACACTCCAGAGAGCAGATGAACTGACTAACATCTGAACACAATGAGGACATCAATAACCATCAGTGTGCTGAACGAAACAAAATGAAGCTCTCACCATCTCGTGCAGAAGAACATTGCCATCTTTAGTCAGTTTGATGTCTCCAGCACCTGAAACAAGCCTGCAAAACACATCCAGGATTACTGCGTTTCCAATAGCTGATGCATTCAACACCTAACGTCACATGTAAGCTTACCGCTATAGAGGGTATGTACTGACGTCACTTTCCCACGTGAACACGCTCCCTTGAGTGGTCAAACGGCTGCATTCACATTTTCATTTCGCAGATGCTTTTATCCAAAGCGACTTAAAGCGCATTTAGTCTATGCATGTCATTTTTCATCAGTGGGTGTTCCCTGGGTTCGAACCCACAACCTTGCGTTGTTAGCTCAATGCTAACAACGTAAATAGGAGGAACAAAAACCGGGACTAAAACACGCAATTATTTGCTGAAACTACAAGCAGCTGGACACGACGGTGATCCTTACGACTACCTTATGAATTACAAAGGAATCCGGTGTTCTTAGACACTCAAATGTTGCGCGGAATTGCGTTTCCTGATATTGTAAGCATTCACTTTGCCCAGTGTTTTAGCACTCAAGCAGGCGCGTTCCGGCGTGTTCACGTGGAAAAGTGACGACACGTGCATACCCTCTATAACGAGCGGAAGCTAAGCGCTAATGCTAACAGCATGACAGCCATGTGCTTTCTCTGCATTGATGGTGTAAAACACAGAACACAGCCACTCTTTCATCCACCGCTAACGCTCAGCTTGAATATCCGTTTTTCGTGTAAACGTGTGTGTGTGGTGCTTGTGTAGCGCGTGTTCACGCGGGATTTTAACCGGTTAGCGGATTAGCTCGAGCTGAATCACGCGCGTGCGCGCGAACAAAGCGCCGTACCGCATCGCGTCAAACTCACATTTTCATGGTTCCTTTAGGTCCCAGATTACTCTTGAGCACGTCCTGTAGCCCGCGAGCCGCGCTGATGTTCACGGCCAGAGCCGCGTGAGCCCGCGCCACCTCCGCCTTCGGGTTGAGAGCTTTCACCGCCGACATCCTTTCTGACAAACACCGAAGGAGTGACCGAACAGGGAACGCGCACAAGCCACCGCGAGCTTCCAGAAACCTCCAGGGCCCGAGCGCTCATAGGACAACCCACACATGACGCGTATCGATGCCGTCCATTAATTGGCCCGCCGGAGTGTCCGTCTTTGCCCATCTTCGACATTTGTAACAGTAATCAAAAAACTGTACATGTTTATATTGCTAGAACTATTGTACACGATTGTGTCATGGATGCTTAGTACTGTACAAAAACAAAACTCGTTTTACTACTGTAATACTTGCGAAATATTGTGAAAAGAACGAATGAAAGCTATAAAAGAGTAAATTATCTTGCTGCATTATTCATTAGTTCAAATGTTTTTGCTCAAGCATAGAACACAAATGAATAGAAATGTTTTTTTTTATAATATAACGTGCGAGTTCACAGGTTTATTTTCTCATTCTTCCCTGAAATATCGACAGCATAAAGGCTTTCTTGATTATTGATATCAAAGAAATGATTAACACACGCAGGCTTTCATATCAGTGGAGAGGCAATAATAGCTCAATAAATACAGTCATGTCTTGTTATACAAACAATATTGTCACAGCTAAAAGCATCAACGCAACATTCCTGAAGACTCTGTAAATTGATCTTTAGAGAGAGGGAGAGAGAAACGGTGCATTCTCTAAAGTGCTATTCAAACCTTTAAGAAGATCAAATGGAAGCCCAAACAAGACAAGATTTCCATATGTTCAGTTAGATGTTTCACTGATATATTAAAATGATTGTGATCAATCATTTTCAAGTTATTCATTCTGATTTCATTTACAATGAAGATGAAATGGCAAATAACTGACAGTTAACATTGCCTAAATCAAAGATGTGACAGATGAAAAGACAAAAATGTATTTAACAAACTGGAAAGAAACCATCAGATATCTCCCCTTATTTCTACACAGAAATGTATTTATTTATTATCTGATGAAAGGTGTCATGTTTTTTTTAATGGTTAATCAAAAGTCAACAACAGCCAATAAGAAACGCAATGTGAAAGCCATTGAAAAAGAACAAAAGCACTGAAGAATTGAAACTCTCAGCAGGTTATTTCAGAGGAGACGTCTTCATTGGGATCATGATCCTCGACTCCATATGCTGAATCAGAGGAACTGCGAGACAAAGAACAAAAAACATATCCAGAATCATTTAAGGTTCCTGTGGTTTGTGTACTTTAATATCGGAGAGTTTTATTTGAGCATTGTTTACTGTTATTGTCTGTATAACTTCACACTGTTAGGCTGACACGAGCTGACAATCTCCCTGCATTGTGTTGTCATCTGCTTCTGTCTGAACCCTAATGTAGTGTTCATATGTTGGCCTGTCAGAGGAAACTCACCTGTGTTCTAATTGGTCAAGATGAGCTCTTCCTGCTCGTGAGAGCTCAGCCGTGCTGGTACAAAGAGAGATGCTGCATGTATTGTAGTGATGATGCAATATCATTAAATGTGTGTGTTAATGGACCCTGGAGTTTTGAACAATGTCTTATAAGTGCCCGAACATAACACCCAACACATGACACCTGAATAGCTAACAATCTTCCTTTACTGATGTCACCTGAGGTTTATTATTGGGTGACTTTTTTATGCATTTGGCAGACGCTTTTATCCAAAGCGACTTACATTGCATTATACTAACATTTTGTTTCTGACTATGTGCAACCCCCTGGGATCCAACCCATGACCTTGGCATTGCTAGCACCACGCTCTAACCACTGAGCCACAGGACAGCTAAGGAAACTTCAAAATGTTTGTTTATATCTATTCTTAGTCAACATCAGTGAACAAAAACATCACCAAAACGTTTACAAAGTGCAGAACTTGTTTGTTTTTTATTGCAATTGACTTGTCTTTTTGTTTGTTTGTTTCTCCGCTGATCATGAGCTCACCACAGCCTCACCTGTGTAATACACCGCCTCGTCCCAGCCGTCATGCTTCCACGCTGCGTTTCTTGTTTCTTCTCGTGACTGAAGGTCTTTGTACGCTGAAGAAAAAAACCCCGTAACATTAGAATAGATGTGTGTAAATTACAGAGTCATAAATAATGCTACTGTAAAAACAGTCAAAGTGGTCCGTTCTCTCACCCCAGAGATGATGCACCATGTACAGGCGACCGATCTGAGAGAAAAATCCACCAACAGCCTCCTGATTCTGCTGTCGAAACTCAATGGCTCGAGCCCTGCACAACAACAACAACAACAACAACTCTACTGTACACCTCTGCATTTCTTCAACATTTTCCTTCTGAATTCTTTGTGTGTGCAAGATGAACAAATCAAGATTGTTTTAAGAAACATGCAGATTCTTTCATATGAGGATTATTGAACCGCTTCCAAACGTTACGGTGCAGCGTTTTAAATGAAGTCAGGCAGAGCTAAAACAGCGGCCCCATATTTAGACACTTTGTGTTATTGAAACCTTCAACACAACACAAGACTGAAACACAGAGCTGAACATTCTGCTAAAGCTCACTTTCATATAACATGTATGTGTGAAGTTCACACGTTTTCTGGTCCAATCCTTTGATTTAGCATTTCAGTTCATCAACTTATTCTTCTCAAATGCTTGTGCATAAAAAATGATGAATCCAGAAAAATGTGTTCAAGTGTGGTAATGTCAAATATGGTTTTTTTTGAGGGGGGCACTGCACTGTATTGCACTTTTCTGTATCATCCCATATTTGGAAGGGTTACATCTAATGAGCATTACCATCACTTTCTCACAATTCAACAACTAAAGGTGAAGAAGGAGAAGAAGAAGCAGAAGTAGGAGAAGAAGAAGAAGGAGAAGGAGGACAAGAAGATGGAGGAGGAGAACAAGAAGGCGAAGGAGGAGAACAAGGACAAGATTGAGGAGGAGAAGAAGAAAGAGAAGGATAAAGAGAAGTAGGAGAAGAAGAAGAAGGAGAAGGAGGACAAGAAGATGGAGGAGGAGAACAAGAAGGCGAAGGAGGAGAACAAGGACAAGATTGAGGAGGAGAAGAAGAAAGAGAAGGATAAAGAGAAGTAGGAGGAGAAGGAGGAGGAGAAGAAGGGAGGAGAAGGAGGAGGAGAAGAAGGGAGGAGGAGGAGAAGGAGAAGGAGGAGGAGAAGGAGAAGAAGAAGGGGAGGGGGAGGAGGAGGAGGAGAAGAAGGGGAAGGAGGAGGAGAAGAAGAAGAAGAAAAAGAAGGAGGAGAAGAAGATGGAGGAGGAGAAGGAGGAGAAGAAGGGAGGAGAAGGAGGGGGAGGAGAAGAAGAAGAAGGGGGAGGAGGAGGAGAAGAAGGGGGAGGAGGAGAAGAAGAAGGGAGGAGGAGGAAAAGGAGGGAGGAGGAGAAGAAAAAGGAGGAGAAGAAGGAGGAGAAGAAGGGAGGAGAAGGAGGGGGAGGAGAAGAAGAAGGGAGGAGAAGGAGGGGGAGAATAAGGAGGAGAAGAAGGAGGAGAAGAAGTAGGGGGAGGAGGAGGGGGAGAAGAAGGAGAAGAAGAAGGAGAAGAAGCAGGAGGAGGAGGAGAAGAAGAAGGAGGAGAAGAAGAAGAAGGAGGAGGAGAAGAAGAAGTAGAGGAGGAGAAGAAGAAGGAGAAGGAGAAAAAGAAGAGGAAACGTCTCACCAGTAGTTTCCCCACTCGATCATGGTTCCAGGCTGTGAGAAAAAGAAGTAGATCAGCGTTACATCATCACAGCTCAGGGGTCTCATTTATAAACGCACAAAACGGGCTGGAAACGTGCGTACGCCACTTTCCACGCAAAAGGTTGTGATCTATTAAAAACAAACTTGACGGGAGAATGTGCGCACCTGTAAGCAAACTCTGACCCATGCGTACGCACATTCTGGAGACAAGGTGAGACACAAATGGTGAGTTAGTGAACATCGATTGCAGAAAGTAAGTGTGATAAAAACGATTATAAGCATTAATGCCTCGCACACAGCATGTCCTCTGACGTAACTTTAGGAGCTAGCAAAGACGTATGATGACGTATAACAGTGTAGTAGTGGTGTACCTTTCTTAGCGGAAAATTTGTAACTCTTCCCCTTGCCACTTTGTTTCAAAGGGCAAGGGGCGAGGAGTAGGCGAAGGGGTAGAAAATAGAATTGGGATTGGGCCTAAATCTGCAGAGTTATTTGCGCTTGTATTGAGTGATAATTGTTTCATGCACCTTCCTGTAAAATCAACTCAAATCTTAAAAATTCAATCTAAATATTTAATCAGCGCTGTCTCACCATCACACTATGAGCGCATGAGGAGGAGATGATCCGACTGAACAGGGACAGCATCAGATACCATAACTGAAGAACACAGTGTAAATAAATACTAAATATTTTCCCTAAATACTGAGCATGATCATCAAATGTCAAAGTCTGGAAATACAGCTATTAAGCTCTGGCACAATCCTTTCTTCTTTCTTTATGTCCTCGTTATCAGTCCTAACTATAATTCATGACAAAACCAGAATGAAGAAACATTCGTCTTTTACAATGATGTCTTCAAATGTGATCTCAGGTGAGGACACCAGTAATTAATGATGTGATTTTAATGAGTTATTAATGATCAGTCTAAATGCTGTAAACATTTAAATGCTGCAGAGACCTTCTTTGGCTTTAATATAATTATAATAATAATTATTCTTAATACTTATAACAATTATTAATTGGGAAATCTCAGTGAATCTCATGTGTGGCCATTTGTGATTTGGTTATGGAGATAAAGGATGGGATCGGGTGTTTTCGGCAGTTTTACATCACTTTTTGTTATTTTTCTACAGCATCTGATAGCGGTTGGACCCGGAAACGGTTTACGTCCATTATGGTGCGTGACGTCAGGCTTACAAGCCGATTGGATGCCAGGCTTATTAATATACAAATCAGCATTCATGAGGTGCTTTGCATTGAGTATTTATGGGTAAAAATGGGCGTGTACAGGGCGGGATATGAGGCTGATTCACGTACGCACACTTGCAGGTGATCTGTGATTTATAAAGCCAATGTTGCTTACAGGTGTGCGTACGCACGGTTTCATAAAGCTGAATATTTTTTGGCGTACGCTATTTTTGGTTTTCGGGCGCACTTTTAGTAAGGATCCTAATGCCCAGTTTTATAAATGAGACCCCCAGGACACTGTCACTCATTCTTTAACACAAATGGACACTTGCCCATTTCACATATAAACCGGTTTGTGACCTGATGGACATATATGAGATAGACAGATGAAGGTACACACCCGGAGCTGATAGGATCGGAGCTCATATATGTTGGGCCCGTCTCTGGGCACCGGCTCATTCCAGAAACTGAACTCCAGCAGAAGTTGATTCCGGCGGGACAATAACATCTTGCCTCGCTTTTCTCTGTACTCCAAAAACTCCTGAACACAATTTATTGATAATGTTAGAAACATATAAAAAAGAGCCCAAGTGTTAATTTAAATCAAATGTATTTCTCAAGCCACTTTACAGTAAAGTAACACATATTAATAGACAATAGAAACACATCTCTTGTCATTTTGTAGAAGATATACCTTGTTGATAAGTCTGTAATCAGGCCATTACGTTCATAATGCTGTTAAGAAACAACTTTTCTAAGATGTCTCCACACGTTTCCGGAGGGCGCTACTGTAAAAATGAAAGTTGGTAAAACTTCCGGTGAAGCAGAGTAAGTAGTGAATTGCACCGGACGCGGCGCGACACACGGCTTGGTCTACTGTGATTGTCACGTCATGCCGCATGCAGTGTGGACAACATTTCATATTATAATGGGTTCTGATGCATTCTATTGTCTTTATCCGGTGTAAGAAGATAACTGTGTGTAAGATCACACTGGCAGTGAGCCCTCAGAGCCCAACATCACGTTCCTTTCCCATCACCCAACATTTATATGCGTCATGATGATAACAGACCGCAAACGTATGACAGAGACACCGCCACACAGACTACTTCACGTCACAGTTCAGCCGACACACGATGACAGAGATCCACCACTGAAGAAACTGTGCTCATAATAAATCAGACTATTACACTGACCTTCATAAACCTAGCTGTTTATTTGGTGACATGTCATTATTATGTGCACAATGATCTCAGAGCTACATGTAGAGATTGAGCAGATATACCCCGATTACTTACAGTGAAAATAAGTGCTGGCGTACTGTCATCGGAGGTTTGAATCTTGAGTGAAGTGTTCATCTTTACATCATTATAAGAGTCATTTAAAAATGAGTCTTTCTTTATTGTTTTTATTTTGAGTTGAATTAATATCTGTCTGTCAACAGCGTGAGGCTGGTTTGTAAACTTTAGGCTCTTCATTGTAAATGACAATGGGCTATTATGGCAGTGAAAATGATGATTAATAAAAGAAATTAAACCACAATATCTCACATTCTTAAATAAAAAGATTTTTATTGAAAAATGTTATTTGTACTGCTGTCGAAGGACTTAGCCTACTTCTTTTTTTCCATCAATTTCCATCAACCATAACCGTGAACTTCTGTCCATGCCTTGTAGGAAGTGCTTTATGCCGAGTTTTTCCAGATGTCCTGAAGCACTCATTCTCCACCACTGAAAACAGCTGTGAATCTCTCATCATGTCTACTCAAGCAAGGGCGCAATTCCCACGGGGACAGATGGGACAAACTTTCCTCTTCTATTTCATGCTTAATTCTTCCAGCGTGTCTGTTTACAGTCAGTGCTAACAGCCCTCAGAAGCTCTTACACAAGCTCCGCCCACCAGCATCTGACTGGATAGTGAAAGAGTAAGAACGACAGCGATGTAAACTGAGCCTTCAGTGGCGTGTGGAGTAAAGCGTGTTGTTTCGATGCGGTAGACCCGTGTTCCATTCCACCATTTGCCGAACTCGCACTCTTTCCAGCACATCTCAGATCATAAAGGCGTTTATATTCAATAAAAGAAGAAACTATTTGAAAATTGGCTAACAAGTGTTTAGTCATGAAGTTTAGGGCAGTGAATTGTCAATTGGCAGACCCGGACCGCGAGACAGATGAATCATTCAAAACAACAAGTATTTCTAGCTGTCAGTCAGATTACTGTTTGCTATATAGGTTTGTGAGCGATTATAAACCATAACGTCTTGTATCTACATTTCGCATGAGTAATATTAACGGCATTAATAATCAGCATGTTAAGAGCATTTCATAATGAACAATGTTTTAATTGGGAAGATTAATTAGAATCAGGTCTGGTATGAATGGCATGGAAAGGCTAGTTGTTAGTAACTTTGTTAGTACTTTGCTCATGTAAATTTCATTTCAATTGTTACATTATGTATGCTGTTTGTATGCTGTCAGTCATCTTTATTTTGAAATATTAAAATAGACCACTTCTTGAAACTTTCATTGGTTTACTTTAAGGTAAGGTTAGGGGTATGTGTATGGCTTTACTATCCCAATAAGTTACCATCCCTTTAATAATTGACTGTAAATGATGATATTTATTACATTTACACCGAGTCCTGCTCCTGATGCAAGATGGGCCAGCGTGAGCGCACTGCAATCATCTTATATTTATGTATATTTTGTGTTGGCACCACTGTTAAATATGAGCAAAAACGGCTGAGAAAAATGTCTTTTTCTTCTTTTCATCTTTTGATCTAAAAATATTAAAGAGCCAGTTACTTGGATTTCCTAAATGATCATTATAGCAGTGTGTAACGTAGCTTTCCTTCAATGCTAAAGATCTGCAAAGTTGTTAATCAAAAAAGTCCATGATAAACAAAAATAGTGTATCTCAAAATAAAGAGTCCACTCTGAAATCGCCTGAACGAGTCATTCATTTTTTTTCGCCAATCTCAGGCCTGTAACTTTCAGACATAAGGAATTAACACATATGCATAATCCCCGCCTGCCCGCGAAACACAAAACACTCTGACCTGCCCACAAACACTTCTGATAGTTTGTGTGTTCACATCCCGTCCAGAAGATGCTGTGTTTTCTGAAAGAGTTCGCAGACTTCCTATCGGACCTATTGGTTAACGTTGATAAAGTACTAATTGTCGGAGACTTTAATATCCACGTAGATAGTGCTACGATGCATTAGCAGTGGCGTTTACAGAGCTATTACACTCTTTTGGAGTAACACAACACATCAATGGACCCTCTCATCGATTTAATCATACACTAGACTTGATTATATCTCACGGAGCCGATCTAACCAATATAGATATTATACTTCAAAGCGACGATGTCACTGATCACTATCTTATAACATGTACACTGCACACTGCAGAAATCAGCCGTTTAACTCGTTATCGACAGGGTAGAACAATTACCTCGACTACTAAAGATAGTTTCGCAAAGAGCTTGCCAGATCTGACTCCTTTAATAACCATACCAATAAATACAGAATCGCTCGATGACATGACCAGCAAATTGGGCACTATTTTCTCTAATACATTAGAAGCTGTCGCACCTATGAAGTCAAAAAAGATTAATGAGAAAAACGCAGCACCATGGTACAATAGCACCACTCGCGCCCTTAAAAGAGAAACACGTAAACTGGAGCGCAAATGGAAACAAACCCAATTAGAGGTCTTTAAAATTGCGTGGAAAGAGAGTGCAAACTGTTATAAAAAGGCACTAAAAGCAGCAAAGGCTGAGCACCTCCGTAACCTCATAGAAACTAACAAAAACAATCCAAGGTTTTTATTTAGTACAGTTGCTAAACTAACAAATAAACAGACTTCACCTGACCTGGGTATTCCGCCGCACCTTGGTAGCAATGATTTCATGAATTTTTTTACAGAGAAAATCGAAAACATACGAGACAAAATAGTAAAATCTCAACCTCCAAGTCTGTCCTATAAATTAGTACCAACCATCGCCCCAAAAGAAAGGCTACAGTGTTTTTCACCTATAAAACAGGAAGATTTAATTAAACTTATTGCAACATCTAAACCTACAACTTGCTTATTAGACCCCATACCAACTAAATTATTAAAAGAGTTATTACCCGTTGCAATTGAGCCCATTTATAACATTATCAACTCGTCAATTAATCTAGGCCATGTCCCAGGAGCCTTTAAACTGGCCGTCATTAAGCCTCTTATCAAGAAACCAAACTTAGACCCCAATGAACTAGGAAACTATAGACCGATTTCAAATCTCCCTTTCCTGTCTAAAATACTAGAAAAAGTAGTGTCCACTCAGTTGTGCTCTTTCTTACAAAATAATGACATACACGAAAAATTCCAGTCAGGCTTTAGACCGCATCATAGTACTGAAACTGCGCTCGTTAAAATTACAAACGACCTGCTTATAGCATCAGATAAAGGTAACATCTCACTCCTAGTCCTGCTCGACCTTAGTGCTGCGTTCGATACTGTAGACCATAAAATACTTCTAGATCGCTTACACAATTATACCGGTATTCAGGGACAGGCACTACAATGGTTCAGATCTTACTTATCAGACAGACATCAATTTGTCCATTTAAATGGGGAATCATCAAATCTAACGCAAGTAAATTATGGATTACCTCAGGGATCGGTTTTAGGACCCTTGCTATTCTCCATATACATGCTGCCCCTTGGAAACATTATTAGAAAACATGGAATTAGCTTCCACTGTTATGCAGATGATACTCAGCTATATATCTCATCAAGACCAGATGATTCCTTCCAGCTATCCAAATTGGCAGAGTGCATCGAAGATATAAAACATTGGATGACTTGTAATTTCCTTCTTTTAAATTCTAATAAAACAGAAATATTACTTATCGGACCAAAGACACGTGAGCAGAATATTTCGGATTATGACCTGCAAATTGAAGGCTGCACTGTTACTCCAACAAATACAGTTAAAGACCTTGGCGTTATATTAGACAGCAACCTGTCATTTAAAAATCACATCTCAAATGTCACAAAAACAGCCTTCTTCCACCTTAGAAATGTTGCCAAATTACGAAATATTTTATGTGTGGCTGATGCAGAGAAGCTTATTCATGCATTTGTGACCTCAAGACTTGACTACTGTAATGCACTGCTTAGTGGTTGTCCTGCAGCATCAATAAACAAACTACAGTTAGTTCAGAATGCAGCTGCCAGAGTTCTAACCAGGTCCAGAAAATACGATCACATAACCCCAATGTTATCAACCCTTCACTGGTTACCCATTAAGTATCGTATTGACTTTAAAGTTCTTTTAATTACTTATAAAGCCTTAAACGGTTTAGCCCCTACCTACATAACAGAGCTTCTACCACACTACAACCCATCACGCTCTCTAAGATCTCAAAACTCCAGACTTTTGATAACACCTAGAATAACTAAATCCACCAAAGGGGGTAGAGCTTTCTCATACGTAGCACCTAAACTCTGGAATAGCCTCCCCGATACTATTCGAGGGTCAGACACACTCTCCCAATTTAAATCTAGATTAAAGACACATCTTTTCAGCCAAGCATTCACTAATACATAGCTAATGAACAGCAGCTACGCTAATTATTCTCTTTCTGTTTCTGCCCTCGCCTCGGGATGCCCATCCCGAGGTAGGGAGAGATTCCGCCAGGCCCAGATGAACGTCATATGCCCATCCACAACTAGAGATTACGCCAGCTACATCGGAAAATCCCGTGCCATCCTCCTGCGAGAGCCTGCGGACTGACTGACCATCCAGCTCCATCCAAGGCAATTCCATCACCACCCAAGAAAAAGGCGACCATCTGGCCGGCCCAGCTCAGACAATTCCATCCCCAGCCGAGAGCAAAGACGGACTACCTGTCACATAAATGCTAAATTTACAATACTTGGTATTTAATGCTAAACTTACATCACACGACAGCAGTTTGAAGTTATGGCTGCACTCAGTGACTTTGATTGGAGGTAGCTGGGTGGGTGTTGTGGGGAGTGGGGGGGCTTGTTGGTTGTGGTTCGGGGCGTTTCATTTGTTGGGACTGTGTGGATCTGGTCTGGTTGGTCTTGTTTTGTGGTCGATGTCGGACAACAGAGGAATAAAGTTAATTATGCCATTACTACTTTTCCCTGGTTGTTCCTCTGTTGTCTGTTGTTGATCGCGGAATGAGACCGGGTTGGACCTGCACGGTTTCGGCGGGTGGGGCTTCCTGGGTCGCGGCTCGTGGGCTCTCCCTGTTCTTCGTGGACGTTGCTCGGTGGCTTTGGTCGGGGTCACTGAGTGCAGCCATGACACGTCAGAGGAGATCTGGCCCTCCCGGCTGAGCCTGGTTTCTCCCGAGGTTTTTTTTTCTCCATTATTCAGCATTGGAGTTTGGGTTCCTCGCCACAGCAGAGCAGTGCAGTGTTGGCTTGCTCACCGGGAGACTGCATTTATTTATTTATTTATTCATTTATTTATTAGATATTATTTATTATAATGATCTTGCTTGGTCTATAAACACCATGCACTGTGCTGTGTTTTACCTTTCTGTGTTTTTCTTATTTGCTCCTGTAAAGCTGCTTTGGAACAATGCACATTGTGAAAAGCGCTATGTAAATAAAATTGAATTGAATTGAATTGTCTTCTGTGCTGAAAAATCAAGCATCTAGATGTTTTTACTTCCAAATCCAAAGGATATTGATGTAAAGAACCAGAGGAAAAAAACATTTTCCCCACGACTGACCAGCAGTATAATCCAAACTTTTTGTTTTTTATTTGCTAAACGCTTGTCCATGAAAGATGGGTCTGCACGACTTTATTCGGACCATGAAACATCTCTGAATCATAACCTGTAAGTGTGATTAAGAAGGCGTGTAAGTTACATCTATTGAATGTTGAAAATCACTGATTGTGTTATGTGGCGTAGACTTAGTGCAGCTATCCTACTGAAATCAGATGTGAGCCCACTATTGTTTAAAAATGTGTGGTTTAATGTAGAGTTTCTGTTGTTTTTATTACTTGGATTCATGATAAAGGATGTGGATAGATTTCATTTATAAGCTGTAATGTTTCCTCAGTCAGTCACGTTAGCATTCCAACGTCTTTTTCTGCAGCTCAGAGCGTCGTTTGAGGTTGGAAAAAGTTCAACTTTTCTGAAAAAACATCCTGTCAAGCACCTTTTTCATAGCTAACCAGTGACAGAGACCTGTCGTTTCCATAACAACATACAAGTAACGTGATTGGCCTAGAAGGCTCAAGCTCAAAAAAATTAAATGGCGTCCAAAATGCCTGTTGGAGCATAGTTTTGCACAAAAATAACCTTTGATTGCATTACTAGCGAGAAATGAGTATTGTAGTTGCTAAATATATGATTGGTTATAGCATAGACGCTCTCTGTTTATAATTCAAATAGACTTCCGTTACGCTGCCTATGAAGCCTGTCTCTCTAAGCTGTCTCCATGCACAATTGCGATCTTGAACATTGCCGGCTGCTATTTGTAACCACAACGCTGCGAGCACTAAAAAAGCGCCATTGTCAGCTTTTTCAGAAAAAGTTGTTTTTGTCAAAAAAAGAAGTCAAGTTTGAACACGGACAAATATAGGCTACCCCAGCTGAAAAATAACAATAACCCATTAAAGAAATTCTAATGGGTTCCATTAAAATACTATTACAAACTCCTTTTTGTAGTGCGTTTTGGGCATTATTCCCACCAATAGAATTCATCACGTACCAATAAACATTATAGTTTCCATTAAAACCAATTCAATTACCATAATCCATGACATTTTCTATGGTATTTTGGGCAGGGTTCTATTGTTTATTCAGCCGGGACATTTGATCCTCTTATGCAGGTACAGATGGAGCATTTTCAATGATACGTCTGCTTCTAAGAGAACATGTTTTTGGGGGTCAAGAAAGAGTTTGCAGTATATTTCCTCCTCACTCACTGCAAAACTATGGAGCGATTTTAGTCTCATTAATTATTCACGCGTAAAACAAGATACACACATGCGTAAACAGTTTCACATGAATAAAACCTAATTTACGTGCACAAAGTATAAATATACATTTACAAAAAGCAATTCGCGTGCGTAAAACAAAACTGTTTTCTCATAAAGTACGTTTCGCAAAAGTTTAAGTTTAAAATGTACACGTTTATCGTGTTACGTGAATGTGCAAATCGTCACTCACGTGTGAATCGCCTTGGATGTGTGTGTGTGTGTGTGTGTGTGTGTGTGTGTGTGTGTGTGTGTGTGTGTGTGTGTGTGTGTGTGTGTTTTGAGACTCTCCTGGCAGCACAGCCCCCTTAAGCGAGATATTTTCCAAAAGGCGGCTAGCTACAAATCTATGCGCCCATACAAAACAATGTTTCCAAGAACTAGTCATTTATTGTCCTTGTTCATTTAAAACATACATTGTATGGACATACAAACATGAACACGTTCATACTTTTTTTCTACAAAATAAGTTAATAAAAACAGATTTATGGCGTGGCTGTATTATGTTTTAATACAGCATCACACAGCTCAGAGTGTAGATTAGCGAAGCTGTACAAACGAGACTTTAGTGCTAACACCTTGAGTCCTGTGCTCTCCACGATTATGATTGGTTGAATGGTAAGGTTCAATCTGATTGGCTAAAGAGTACGACAACCCACGTGGGAGGGGTTGCGCTGCCAGGAGAGTCTCAAAACACACACACACACACGCACACGCACACACACACAAATCCAAGGCGATTCACACGTGAGTGACGATTTGCACATTCACATAACACGATAAACGTGTATATATTTTCGAAATATTTGTGCACAGTCGTGTTTGCGAAACGTACTTTATGAGAAAGCAGTTTTGTTTTACACACGTGAATTGCTTTTTGTAAATGTATATTTATACTTTGTGCACGTAAATTAGGTTTTATTCATGTGAAACTGTTTACGCATGTGTGCATCTTGTTTTACGCGTCAATAATTAATGAGACTAAAATCGCTCCATACAAAACACTCACAGTAAGGATGTGCTCCTGTCACATTACATTACACATGTGCCTTTAATAGACCGACTGAAGGTGGGTTCATGGGTTTATATGCTAGGCGAAATAGGCGAAAGATGCAAAAATCTCTCGTGTAGACCAGTGGTTCTGAAACTATGGTACGCGTACCATTAGTGGTACTTGAAGATCCCCCTGATGGTACTTGACACGACAGGAAATTAAAAACTCCATACATTAACTTACATTTCGTGTTTTAAATACAAATTTAAATGTTTAATACATGATAGATAATCATGGAATACATATAGCCTAGGTTAACTCAATGAAGCGTGCGTTGTGATGTATTTTTGATGCGTCTCTATGACGAGCCGCTGCAGTAAAGCGTGCGTCTATGTTTGTTATATACAGCTGTTCTCTTGATGTTTAAGTATACGTGTAGTTATTTATCTTCTGTTAAATATTCTTTCCACATTGTTTGTCTTTAATATAAGTTTGTAGTCTTTCTGCAAGTCCCCACAAAGTTAATAAATCCCCATGATAGTCATTTACAGAGCCCTGATTACAGTGCACTACAGAAAAGTGTTTTGTGTCCACTATTACTGCTGACTAACTTGAAAAACATGGAAAAAAACATGTTCTTTAGTTTGAAAACAGCTGGTAAATAAAAAAAGTGTTGTATTAGATGAGAAGTGGAGGACGAGGTGTAAAGAGAAAGATTCACAGCTCGACTATTAATTTGAGTGTTTATTCATGTGTTTTCTATACTTGGAACATACTTGGAACAACTCATTTTATTAAAGGTGGTATTTGATCTGGAAAGTTTGAGAACCACTGCTCTAGACCGCACTGCTAGTTCAGCTTGCATTGCCAAGCAGCATGTTCTTCTATTGAGTTGCCTCTTAAAGGCAGAATAGACGATTTGGTAAGATGCTAACTTTAGCCTGCTAGCACTGAAATCATGATCCCACCCTCCATGCGAATCACTGTCCAAAGCCACGCCTCCTCCAAAACACATGAACGCACACAAACCAGAAACTCGTGGATCAATTCCAATTAAATCATGTCTCATTCACAAGTGAGAACACGTTACAGTACAAAGTAAATAACGTTACTACAATAGCGAAAACCACTACCATAAACAACAGCTTT
This sequence comes from Triplophysa rosa, assembly GCF_024868665.1. Lineage (NCBI taxonomy): Eukaryota > Metazoa > Chordata > Actinopteri > Cypriniformes > Nemacheilidae > Triplophysa > Triplophysa rosa. The sequence continues at coordinate 135,520 of NC_079908.1, forward strand.
AAAACGGGATTAGATGCAGCACAGTTCCCATTAGACGCTGGGTAATGATGAAAAACATAAAGGTCCACAAACTACAAAAGCAACATAATCAAAACCCATCAAAATTGAATCATAACATGTACTGTCCAGAAGTTACCATGGCATCAACTTTGAAACCATTGACTCCTGTAGTTGCTCCCAGCGTGGAAAAGCAACACCGATTATAATCATACCCGTCAGCACTTCCGTTTTGGCCAAGATTTTCCCATTTTTCACACCCATCTCCTGTTGAAACCTCCAGAACAAAATCGCAAACAGACCAAGCGGGAAACCCCTGCGAACCGACCGTCAGGGACCGGAATGCATTCGCGAATGGAATTCTGCTTTCACCTCTTCGCTGATTAGACGTTTTTAGTAGTGGCAGTTTTTAAGATGGCCTTAATTTGCAAACTTGCACACATTTAACAAGGGGAAAGTTATGTTCCAGGTGTTAACCTGCCATTCTCCCGCTGTGTCTGACTCTGCACAGGGTATATGGACCGCGCTGATGACGTATGGTGTCTGCGTGAACAGGGTGTGCAATGGGATGCAAAATACGTTTACTGAAAATGGACACATGACCTATCATTGCCCTCGCACCGAGCAAACGTTTTTTGGTCCTATGCCTTTCACAAACAATATATAATCACTTTACTTATTGAGTGCTAACAGGATGTAAAGAGACTTCCAACCAACATAACAAAAAACGTTTCTGGACAGGATTGCCTACTCAAACTTTAAAGATGGGGTATCATGCCATGTCATGCATTCTGACTTCTTTACACTGTTGAACGTGCTGGCTTTTCAAGCTTAACAAGGTCAACTTGTCACAAAACGAGTTGGACGTATGACGCAGTATTTCTGTGCTAGATACACCTCCGCCAGGGTTCGTACAGGTTTCGGAAATGTTTTTTTTAAACATGGATTCCCGTCTCGTAACAAGGGTTCTTAGTCTCTTATTGGACAATTCTCCTGGAAAAGCAGGCCCACGCGTCATCCAGTCAGCATGAGAAAGAGAACGCCCATCTATGCCGCTTCACTCGGCTGACGAAATTTCAGCTGTATCTGTTTGTTCACTGCATTTGGGTGATAAATGTTATATAAACGGTGGATATAACGCTGGATTTGGAGATGGTTTGAAACTGATAGATAGAGCGGTCCCAGTGCAAACAGATGCCGGACATGAACCGCACGTGGGAAGTCAAACTAAGTCATACGTCTGTGTACAAGAACACTGACAGCATGCATCTCTAGTTATTTTAAAAGCAGACACAAGGCATCAAACAGAGAGCGATTGCTCTTTTCCCCAGGCACGTCAGGGCCGCTGAGGCAAAGTAAAAATATTCTAACTATCAGAATGCCAAATGTGCACCGCTGGTCATGTCACTATCAGTTTCACCTTTTCTGGAACAACATAGAAAAGCTCAGTGAAGATGGATGAACAGACGATCACAGCTCAAATAAATCTGGTAGCAGAGTTATTGCGAGGGTTTTCAGTGCTGCAACCTTCTCATCTTTATGGAGAGCACGGCTCAGTTCACTTACATACTTGCTATTAACAGAGAGACATCTCATGAGTTGTGTGTCCCACTTTCATCACATCCATTATCCTGAGTGAAAGATGCCTTTTGTATGGCTCCAATCAATGCGACACATGGTCAGTTGTGCTCCTCAGCCTCATTGGGTGTTTCGGTCTTTTATCACAAGACGCCCTCAGCCAAGGGAGGCCCACCACAGGTAGATCAGACATGGGTGTGTGTTGCATTGTTACAAGGTCATCAGGCAGCCCATGCTGTGTCCATCCGCATAAATCACAGCCATTGACTTCTTCTTTCTGCACCACTGGCCAGTTCTCGATTATCCTCCACTGGACCCGTCCATTGAGAGTGACCAATTTGTCAGCTATTTAACTCGTCCAGTGAGTAGTGAACTCACGCACTGCAAGTCGTGAACACATATACACCCGGAGCAGTGGGCAGCTCACCCCGTTGGCTAAGGCTGTTCTAGCCCCACTGGCACCGTTAATGCATGCTCTTTATTGTGTTTTTGTGGTGCACTATAACAGGAGTTCACTCTTAGTTTTTAACATACTTTACCGTTATTTTTCACCGCTGTCACTCTTCTCATAAAACGATCAGATTTTTTCTGATTTCTATGAAGTTTCGATACGCTCTGATTGGTCAAGCTGACCCAAGCTGATCTGTTATGATGTTTGGCCCCTTACCAGTTTCTGCTTAACAGTCTGTTGTGATTGGTCAAAAGAATGTCTCGCCTTACTATTAGAGCTGGGAACTTTTTTCCGATTTTTCGATTAATCGTTTTTTAATACAGTTGATTTCATATCAATTCTCAAGCATCATGAATTGATTTTTTTCTTTCATATTTTGGCAAGCATTAAACATACTGTAAGAGATCATTAACGTGAATCTTATTGTTACTACTAGTCTTTTCCACTAGATGTCACTTTGTTTTTACAACGGGGATGTTACAACTGGGAACCTATAGTTCATTCATTGCTTAATTAACATGGCGGATGAAAAGTATGTTGTGTTTTGTTCAGACGAAGCACATAATGACAAACCAAGCGCCTTTTTGGATAAACCTTAACTTTCATTCAGTGGGAAAATGTCGGCAGTACTGCCTGCCCCGCGTAGTCTCGCTCTCCCGGGAACAGCGCTCGTCTCTCTCGCACCGTGACTCTATGCAGTGAGCAGCAGCACAGTCACTTCACCATACAGCGGCCGCTTGACAAAGAAAATAATACAAAACGGCGTTCCAAACACAGTTGTGACGACTGTTTGGATATATAAACCTTAACACAGTTTGTCTGTAAATTAGCGCATGATTACATAGATCTGACAAAAGCACCACACACACGTGGGAGAGCAGTGATATGGGCTACAACACAGCGCCATATCACTGCTCTTTCACGTGTGTGTGGTGATTTTATCAGACGATGACAGAAACCGAATCAGAACTGACAACAGAAACAGAAAATATGTAAATGAGAACGGCTTTTTTGAGCAACAAGCTGTATTAAAATACAGAATGTTGAGAGAGTAGAAGCGAAATTGCAACTCAAAAACTATGAATGACGATGACATCACAAATATGTTAATTAGTGTGTGACATCACCAAACACCACAGTTCCACAAATTCTTTGCGGAAACTGCAAGTTTGTGGCTTTTCATTTCTTTTTATTAATTCACCACTGTAATCTGATGTTTACTGTTCTTTCTTTTTAATATCTATATGATTTTTATCTGGATGCATGCATTGAACTGAATTGAGAATCAAATCGAGAGCTTGAGAATCGAATCAAAACATCTGAATCGATTCCCAGCTCTACTTACTTTACCTTAAAGGAGTACTTCACTATAAAATTAAAATGTCATGATAATTCACTCACACACATGTCCGTGTGTTTATTTCTTCTGTCAAAAACAAATTGAGGAAAGCTTTCCAGGGTTGTTCTCCAAAATATGCACTTAAGGTCCAAATTTCAGTTTCATCGCAGCTTCAAAAGGCTCTACACGACACCAGCCGATGAATAAGGGTGATGTCTTGTAAAACCATTAGTCATTTTCCAAGAAAATGAAAAATGTATATACTTTTTAAACATAAATACTCGGCATGCACTGCCTCCACGATCCACAAGGTCTTCTTTCTCCACACTCGATAACACTGGGTCGGAACTTCTGCTTATGTCATGGGTGACCTTTCCAACGTGACTACAGAGTATGTGAAGTCTGGGACTCGCATCATGAAACTAAAGTAACTTCGCTCAATTCACAGCTGTGAATGGTTGCGACTCCCATAGAAACAGAGAGAGGGAGAACTTGCTACTGTAACCAAGCATCTTTACAATAAAAAACATTGGAAAGTGTCGCAGTGCAATGGAAATAACACATTTTCTGTGAGTTTCCTTTTGCAGTCTCTCTCTTTCATTCACACGCACGTCCTGCCTCGTTATTTCTCATTAATAACTTCACTGAAGCAGCACAGCACACATTTAAAATAAGTGACGGTTTAGAATTAGTAGCGGATGTTTGTTTAACTGTATGCTGGGCTGGAATTCGGGACAGAAGAAAGTAGTTCCCCTTTTCCTTTAAAAACCAGAGGGTTTTAAAGACACTCCGATGTTGTTTCTGATTAATCAACATGCTTGTGCTGTGGAACGGTTGTAGAAATGCAATATCGCTCTCATAGTTGTGTGATAGTGCTCTTATATCAGCGGCTGTGTTGGCCTCCTCTACTTGAGCCTGTGGCTGACATAAGAGCACTATCACACGACTACAAGAGCGATATTGCATTAACCCTTTAGAACCTGAAGCAAAAATAGGCTGTTTTCACACATTTTGTTTTTTTGACTGTCAAATTCTAACACAATGTGTCATGCAAGGTATCATTTTTTTCCAGAAAACAAATGTCTTAAAGGTGCAGTGAACTAGGACCACAATTTTAACCCGAGCTTTTGTTATACAAGAGGGAATCATATTCAAGAGAACATCCTGTAAGTGTCAGACCTGAAAACGCCCTTGTTACTGAAATAACAACTGTTATTGACACGAGGCTCAGTGAACGGCAGGTCCTGGAATGCACCTATAGTTTGAACACCGCCTCCACAGAAGAATATCAATGCCTACTTCTGGAGCCCCGCCCACTGGTTCGCACATGACAGTACTGAACACAAGCTGCACGGAACCAGATAGAGCGAGTGTAAGCATCATGCCGTTAAAGATTTTGCAGTGCCTGGTTGTGGAAGAACACAGTCGCTGTATAACTGTCCTTCGGATTCCCACATTAGTAATGCGTGGTTGAAGTTCATTTTTAAAGACGTTCCAGCTCATGTGGGGAAAACATTCAGCGTTTGTTCGCTTCATTTCAACGCGGATTCCTTGAACAAGTCTTTGCGGAGAGACTCAAATGAAAAAGCAGTGCTGTGCCGTCAATATTGGATCCGATAGGAATGGCGCAGCAATCTTACGTGAGTAAAACATATTTGTACTATGTGTTTTTTTTGCACTATTGCTTTGTTAGAGATCGCTTGATATGCCCTGATAGTATTACCTGGGGACCTCTAGTCATTTGTAATAATTGTAATTGGCATCTCTGTGACTTGGCGGGCTCATATATCATTTTTCAAGGTTTTATCCACCGTTTGCGAAGTGTTTTGATATTATTTCTGGTGCTGGGTCATTTTGACCGGGAGTCTACCGTTTGTTTATTTATCATGAAAACTATAACATTTGAGACCCGTGATCGCGGTGATCTTCTGTCCGGTTCGCGGGTCTTGAATGCTGACATGTACGGTCATATATGACTCAACACCATACAACTATAGGCTATACAAACTATACGCAAAGCCTTGCCATCACATCCGGAAAATAAGTCCGTAAATTTGAGTAAAATCACATTACGTAACGTTACGTGTCTAACCAAATTCACAGAAGGCTCCAACTAAGTCAACTACGCAAGCTGCTATCCAATCACAGCAGTGGGCGTTTACTCCCAAGTCTTCTATGCGGCCCGCCCTTAAAAACTGAGCGTTTCTCCAGCCGGCCTCAAAACCAGGGTAGAAAATAGCCTATTACTTATTGATTTTGATGTTTTCGAATATAAAAACCACACGAACGTCATAAGTAGACATCAGACAATAGTATAAAACAATAAAAACGGCCAGTTCACTGCACCTTTAAAGTAAATTAAGGTTAATGACTGTTACTGAGAACAGCTTTCACAGCAAAAATCTAATTTAACCAGGATGTCCTCAGTGAGTCAGATGGTGGAAGTCTATGGAGACATTTATGCTCATTAGTACATCTCACAACCCTACATTTGTAAAGCCTCTTTGGCACAGACATCGTACAATCACACAAACAATACAGCAGGGCTCTAGACTAACATTTCAGAGAGGTGGCACCAGCCCTTAATTTGGGAGCACCAGGGTTGTGCGGTGAGGCAAGACAAAAGAAAGACTAAACCTACATCTAAATGTGTTTAATACATAAATAAACCAATTACAAATGAATATAAATCATTATTGTTTATACATAAACTCTCAACATTTTACCATATTTAAAGCACATCATTAACAAACTCAAATTATTGTATGCTACTTTTTTCCTTTATCTGTTGTGAACAACTCGAATAAAGAGAACACAATTCCCTTAATGTCAGTGAGTGTTTTTGGGCCCGTCCTTTGTTGTTTGATGAACATTATAAACAGAGATTGTTATTATGCTGCTGTCCCGTTAAGAGTGAGTATACGGATCTAATATAGCGTGACATGTATTTCCCAACTGTGAACGTTCATGAAACAGACTTCTTTTGCAAGGATACTTGCTAATATGGGAATTTGACGGAATTGTGTGTTTATGTCTGTTTCAGAGTAAGAAGACGTGAAGGAGAACTCCGTTTAGTTTGTTTCGCTCCGACTATCTCAAACAACCCGCGAGAACTGAAGGCTTTCAGTGATTTTACTTCATGAAACTGCATCGATACATGTTTGGCTTTTATTCAGAACGACTCACAAATAAGAAGTATTTAACGTTGTGTCTAACATTTTTATGCTTTGCAGTTTTGTTGGAGAGATTTATACAATAGTATAGTGCTTAAAGTTCAAACACCCTGTTGCAAATGTTGTTTCCTGCATTAGCTTCACACCGCATACAATACATTTCGTTATCGTTACGGTTCTGTACCTTAGCCGTGGAAATACTTGTATTCTGCATGTGAAACATTTATTTGAGTTGCAAGAGTGAGTGCTTCAATCGTCTGCTCTGTTGATCCTTCCGCATTACGGTCTTGGGGGCGGGGCACTGATAGATAAGCAAATGGCTGAAGGAGGAAACAATATAATGTTTCTGCACATTAAATTTATACTGCGCAAAAGTCTATAATGATCTGTTTGGCAGATATAAAATATAGTCACAAAATGCGACCAGTTGGTTGCAGTCTAGAGCCCTGGCACAGAGTGGATACAGCAATGGCTTTGCTAATAGGGCAGGTCATTGCTGGTTGTGGGCAGAGTTTTCCCTACGATGACGTCATCATAGGGGAGAATCAGAAACCGCTCATCGGAAGAGAGTACTTCTGGTTTATGTGGATTATAAAAAAGGAGCGAGTGGATTTTTACTATTATAAGTTGTTTTTTACAGTGTCATTTCATTTCAATTGTATTAAAATAAAGTAAAAAATACAATGAAATTAAAAAAGAGCACCGGTAATGGGATAAGTCTCTGTTACTATGGCAGCAGAACAGAAAGTTGAATATAGTCCTGACTGAAACATTCAAATGCATGAATGACAACACACCTTATTCTTCTTGAGTTTATTCATGACATCAGTCAGGGCCGGATATCCTCCTCTGTATCTCCACAGATGAACTGATGGACACACACACACACGCACACGCACACACGCACGCACACACGCACGCACGCACGCACACACACACACACACATGTTGTCAAGTTACATGTGTCACATACACACCTGACATTATATTGTACGAGCAGTGTGAAAATAATGGTGATGATTGTTCAGGTCATTTACACTTCATTAAGTATCAGCGGGGGGGTAAATAATGACAGCTCACCCGCCTGATCCTGTTCTCCATACCATGTGTTCCAGGTACCCACCAGTTCACACGGGTAATTGGGATCAGCATGAATAGATGGCAAAACCTCCTCACTGTATATACAAACACAAACACACAAATCCTTCATGACCCAACCCCTAAACACACAACACACCATACACAACACTGTACAACACGATAAATCCAATCCAATAAACATCCTCCTGATTTTAATCTAACGCCGCATTTTATCTAAAGTAATTTACTCTCTACAATTAATCTGTGTGTGTGTGTGTGTCGTGTGTGAATTAAACCCTTGATCTTGTGTGTTCTAACACCATTTTCAGTTTCTTCAATTTCTGTCTGTTATCATCAAACAAGGAGGAGTGGACATACAGTATATCATATATAAGACAAAGTTGTGAGTAAATAACAACATTTTCCCTTACGCTTGACTTAAAACAGACAAGAAGTTATTTGTGTAACATACATTGCAAAACAATGTGTACGTGAGTGAAGAGATTTGAGGATGACCTGTGATGTGTGTGAGATCACTGCAACTCGATGTGATCTTACCAGAGTTTGTTATAATCATCCAGACACTCGGGCTTGACGTTATGAACTGTAAAAGAGAGACATGAGAAAAATAAGTCCTGCACAGTTATATTTCCACTCAAAGACAGGACAGGTGCCGACTGACATATCATTTACACCTCGTGTTTAGAATATGAATTGTAAATGTTTGTTGGTTTATGAATGGCAGCACTTCTGTGCTTGTGTCCAACTAGTCGACAGTGATCACGCACGTGACGTCACAGCCATCTACTAGAAGTATTCAGTGTTTGCCATTCATTACTTAGGGCGTACTCTCATTTAGCCCGGTTGCTCTCAACTGTGCCCGATTGTCCCCACTCCCCCGCCGGCCTGCACTCACATTGCTCTTTACCATCCACACCCGGCACGCTCTCATCATTACCATGCGACTGCTTCCAAGCAAACGTACACAAAGCCATCCCTCTCAGCACAACGGAATCCATCGCAATGTTCAGTTAGGGGCTTATCAGAGGTGTTTAACCTCACGCGCGCGCTGCACAGACCGATCTGCTTAAATGATCATACGAGAGCAATACGAGAGTAAACGGCTCATTATGCTTTTAAATCACCCTCTCGTACTGTATTATCCTAAAGCCATCGTTACACACGTTGGATTATGTTTGACAAACCTGGAGTAGTTTTGGCTGCAATGACACACGCCTGCAAGTGCAAGTGCGCTGTTTATCAGTTTTTTACAGTGACAGCTGAATCTCAGGCAGGAATTTAAACACTCACGTGGCGTATGAAAAATGACCATTTGCGATATGTTTTGGCAGAACATTTGGAAAGATGGGGTGTAAGGAATTCACATGAAGTAATATCTTCTATGACGGCTCAAATGCAGGAAAACGAGTGAGTGCAGTATGGAGATTTATTAGGAACAGTGAGGTCATATGAAAATTTCTCTCTTTCATCACAGCAGGTGCACTGTGCACTAAAGTTGGTTTGCAACCTGCCATAACAAGTACAAAGCAGTACGGCCAGAATGACTTATCGTGAGAAGAATCAGTCATTCCGCGATATAGTTTTAATCGACATTTAGAAAACATCACTGAAATTTTGCGCAAATCTGTAATGGAAACCTGGCTATTGTCTTTCAGTGAGTGGTCAAATGTGTCTGAAAGTGTGTCAAAAGATCTGGCTTCCCAACACAGGATCGTCTCTTTCGACATTCCTTCCATTCAGTGAGTGGCACATTCATGACCAAACCACAGCTTACTTGTGAACGACTGAATACAAAGCAGCGTTTGCAAGCAACTGTCATTGTTACTGACTGGACATATGAACATAAACATGTCTCTGACAACATAAAACATGTAAACAACAATGTGGGAAAAGTCAACTTGCGGCTGGTTTTCTTTTAGTGCAGGTGAGTGAAACCACATGAACTGTAATGCAGCACACATTCTCACACACATACACTGAATTTTGTAGAGGTTGTTGTCTTCTTTTTTAGCGAGCAGGTGAGAGTGAGCATCTTTTCTAGGATCCACCTTTCGTACGAACAGAGATTTGATTGAAGACGCACTCCTAAAATGAGACAGTTCACAACAAATATATCAGACATATTCCTCCAACACAAAGTATTCGATATGCTCTCCGTTCATTACAGTATTAATGCGTGTTGTTGTCATGCCTCTCAGTGGCTGTTGCTAAACTCTACAGCGATGCAGTGACACGTGATCAAACAGTAAACACTGCTGCTGAATTCATGTTGACCTTCAGCACGAGTCAATAATCAGACACTGTCCGATCGCGTCACAGTAAAGTGATGAGCTCATCTAAACTGCGTTCGCTTTACTCCGTATGATAAAGACGCTGTTTTAAACGCGTTATGAAGGTTATGTTTGCATGTATGTGACAGATCTGAGTCAGCGCGCAGATAAACGTGTGTTTAAAACGTCATGATGATAATAATGAACGACTTCATCTGACCTGACAGAGAGCCGCGACTGCGGGTTCGACTGGAGCGTCGCGTGTCTCAGGCCGCATCCCAGCGCGTGCAGGACTCTCGCCGCCATGTTCGTTTCCGTGAGCGCGCAATGCCTGTTCACGTGGCCGCCACCCCCTCAAGACGGTGGCCGAGAAGGGCATAACAAAACAAGTTGCAAAACCAATGACAAATCTAAATTACAAACCTAAAAAACCGCAATATCAAATCTGTTGTGTACACACACACACACACACACACAAGGAATTTGTGGTTACAGGAGCTCTACTAAACACACAGTATGTGCATACATATACGAAATATTGAAAAATGTACATTTTTATAAATTGTCGAAATAGAATAATATCTAGGGGTGTTGTCAAATATGTGTACTGTAGTGTATATTACAAATTTGTATTTACAAAAAACAAGATATTGCACTTTTAAGAAGTAGGACAGGTAGTGGTGGATGTGCCAGCAGTTAAAGGTGCAGTGAACTGGCCGTTTTTATTGTTTTATACTATTGTCTGATGTCTACTTATGACGTTCGTGTGGTTTTTACATTCAAAAACATCAAAATCAATAAGTAATAGACTATTTTCTACCCTGGTTTTGAGGCCGGCTGGAGAAACGCTGGGTTTTTAAGGGCGGGCCGCATAGAAGACTTGGGAGTAAACGCCCACTGCTATGATTGGATAGCAGCTTGCGTAGTTGACTTAGTTGGAGCCTTCTGTGAATTTGGTTAGACACGTAACATTACGTAATGTGATTTTACTCAAATTTACAGACTTATTACCCGGATGTGATGGCAAGGCTTTGCGTATAGTTTGTATAGCCTATAGTTGTATGGTGTTGAGTGATATATGACCGTACATGTCAGCATTCAAGACCCGCGAACCGGACAGAAGATCACCGCGATCACGGGTCTCAAAAGTTATAGTTTTCATGATAAATAAACAAACGGTAAACTCCCGGGCAAAAACAACAGTGTTGGCAGATATGGATATGACCCAGCACCAGAAATAATACCAAAACAGCCTCCATTATTCACAAACGATGAATAAAACCTTGAAAAATGATATTTCAGCCCGCCAAATCACAGAGATGCTGATTACAGTTATTACAAATGACTAAAGGTCCCCAGGTGTCAGGACACGGGGTGAGACATGGACAGAGGACCCAAGTGCAGACAGCGGGTAGGGGTTAACAAGACATTTTAATAATAAAACAAAACAAAAACCCATGAGGGGGTAACATAATAAAACAAGGGAAGATCACGACATGACAAGACAGGACAGGACGAAGACTAACTATTAGAGATGGGACGTTTGACACTAAGGCTTCGAAGCCTGTTTTACTATATTGAAGCAGACTGGTTCGAAACTGTGTCGAGGCTTGTATCAAATCTCCGTGATCACGTGACCGATGACGTTTGAAGCTTCACACGTCACAATTAAACACCTGAAGCGAGGTAACTGATTCGAAGCTTTGCCGTGCCTTCATTCATTATAAGGAGACTCAAAATGCTTGGTGTTCCCTCCCTGCTTCATAGCGTTGTGAAATAACTTATGAGATGACGAATTCGAATGGAATAAAACGATCCTGTGCATGGGAACACTTCCACCTTGTGTCACCCACAAAGGTAGGTATTTGTTAATATAACAAAATATGATATTGCTAAATATCCCCCGGAGACCCTTGCTAGGATTAAATTGTTACATTAAATAAATGAATGTTATGATATAAAATTCTAGTAATGTTTAGCAGACAGCTAAATCCTTAAGATCGTAACCTGTTATATTTTCCAAGTTACTTTCATATTATCTTTACCGTTTTAATTTCGCGTTTCAATATGTATATGTATATGTACATATATATTTTTTTATTATACAGGCTTTGGGCTATTCTTTTATTTAGGTTCAGTGCCTCATATGCTCACAACACTTGATGTTTGGAAATAACACCTCATCGATGATCCAGCACCTTCGTGCCAAGCATGGGGATGCAGTTACTCTGCAGCTGAGCACCTCAGCTGAAACCCACCCTCCTGAACCTTCTGGTATTGTAATCAGTCAAAACAAACTGCTCTTAATATTTGCACACATGTACATATTGTAGTAGTTGTATTAAAGTACAATAAAATAAAATATGCTATGTAACCTATTTTTTTTCTTTCATCAGTGTCCAGGAAGCAACAGCTGGATGAGGCCTTGCTGAACCTTATCATTATGGATGCACAGCCACTGTCTGTGGTGGAAAATGAAGGCTTTAAGTCCTTTGTCCACCTCCTGGATCCCATGTACACAATACAAGGAAAGAAGGCCCTGAAACAAATGTTGGAAGAAAAATACAGGGTAACCAAAGACCAGGCTGTGGCACAAGTTTCAAAGGCATCTACAGTCAGCTTAACAGCAGATATGTGGACCTCAATAAAGTAACTTGCCACTTCATTACAGAAGAGGTCCAGCTGTCAACTATTCTGCTAGGTGTAAAAAAATTCCCCCAGTCCCATAATGCAGCACACATAGCAAATGCCAAAGACGCTCTGATGGCAGAGTGGGGAATCCGAGACAAAGGAGTCTGGTCACAGATGCAGCACCAAATATTGTACCATGTGCCAAACTCCTTGATGTGAGCCACATAAACTGTTTTGCTCATATGTTGAACCTGGTGGTGACAAAGTCACTGTCACGAACATCAGACCTTGATGACATTCGCACCAGGGCACGCAGAATTGTTGCCCATTTCAAATCAAGCACCACAGCAAAAGAGAAGCTGTCAGAAATACAGCGACAGATGGGAAGACCAGAGCATAAACTTCTACAAGAGGTTGAAACCCGCTGGAACAGCACGTTCACGATGCTTCAGAGACTGTACGAGCTGAGGGAGCCACTGGGTGCAGCCCTCAATTCAATTCAATTCAATTCAATTTTATTTATATAGTGCTTTTCACAATGTGCATTGTTCCAAAGCAGCTTTACAGGAGCAAATAAGAAAAACACAGAAAGGTAAAACACAGCACAGTGCATGGTGTTTATAGACCAAGCAAGATCATTATAATAAATAATATCTAATAAATAAATGAATAAATAAATAAATAAATGCAGTCTCCCGGTGAGCAAGCCAACACTGCACTGCTCTGCTGTGGCGAGGAACCCAAACTCCAATGCTGAATAATGGAGAAAAAAAAACCTCGGGAGAAACCAGGCTCAGCCGGGAGGGCCAGATCTCCTCTGACGTGTCATAGCTGCACTCAGTGACCCCGACCAAAGCCACCGAGCAACGTCCACGAAGAACAGGGAGAGCCCACGAGCCGCGACCCAGGAAGCCCCACCCGCCGAAACCGTGCAGGTCCAACCCGGTCCCATTCCGCGATCAACAACAGACAACAGAGGAACAACCAGGGAAAAGTAGTAATGGCATAATTAACTTTATTCCTCTGTTGTCCGACATCGACCACAAAACAAGACCAACCAGACCAGACCCACACAGTCCCAACAAATGAAACGCCCCGAACCACAACCAACAAGCCCCCCCACTCCCTACAACACCCACCCAGCTACCTCCAATCAAAGTCACTGAGTGCAGCCATAACTTCAAACTGCTGTCGTGTGATGTAAGTTTAGCATTAAATACCAAGTATTGTAAATTTAGCATTTATGTGACAGGTAGTCCGTCTTTGCTCTCGGTTGGGGATGGAATTGTCTGAGCTGGGCCGGCCAGATGGTCGCCTTTTTCTTGGGTGGTGATGGAATTGCCTTGGATGGAGCTGGATGGTCAGTCAGTCCGCAGGCTCTCGCAGGAGGATGGCACGGGATTTTCCGATGTAGCTGGCGTAATCTCTAGTTGTGGATGGGCATATGACGTTCATCTGGGCCTGGCGGAATCTCTCCCTACCTCGGGATGGGCATCCCGAGGCGAGGGCAGAAAGAGAATAATTAGCGTAGCTGCTGTTCATTAGCTATGTATTAGTGAATGCTTGGCTGAAAAGATGTGTCTTTAATCTAGATTTAAATTGGGAGAGTGTGTCTGACCCTCGAATAGTATCGGGGAGGCTATTCCAGAGTTTAGGTGCTACGTATGAGAAAGCTCTACCCCCTTTGGTGGATTTAGTTATTCTAGGTGTTATCAAAAGTCTGGAGTTTTGAGATCTTAGAGAGCGTGATGGGTTGTAGTGTGGTAGAAGCTCTGTTATGTAGGTAGGGGCTAAACCGTTTAAGGCTTTATAAGTAATTAAAAGAACTTTAAAGTCAATACGATACTTAATGGGTAACCAGTGAAGGGTTGATAACATTGGGGTTATGTGATCGTATTTTCTGGACCTGGTTAGAACTCTGGCAGCTGCATTCTGAACTAACTGTAGTTTGTTTATTGATGCTGCAGGACAACCACTAAGCAGTGCATTACAGTAGTCAAGTCTTGAGGTCACAAATGCATGAATAAGCTTCTCTGCATCAGCCACACATAAAATATTTCGCAATTTGGCAACATTTCTAAGGTGGAAGAAGGCTGTTTTTGTGACATTTGAGATGTGATTTTTAAATGACAGGTTGCTGTCTAATATAACGCCAAGGTCTTTAACTGTATTTGTTGGAGTAACAGTGCAGCCTTCAATTTGCAGGTCATAATCCGAAATATTCTGCTCACGTGTCTTTGGTCCGATAAGTAATATTTCTGTTTTATTAGAATTTAAAAGAAGGAAATTACAAGTCATCCAATGCTTTATATCGTCGATGCACTCTGCCAATTTGGATAGTTGGAAGGAATCATCTGGTCTTGATGAGATATATAGCTGAGTATCATCTGCATAACAGTGGAAGCTAATTCCATGTTTTCTAATAATGTTTCCAAGGGGCAGCATGTATATGGAGAATAGCAAGGGTCCTAAAACCGATCCCTGAGGTAATCCATAATTTACTTGCGTTAGATTTGATGATTCCCCATTTAAATGGACAAATTGATGTCTGTCTGATAAGTAAGATCTGAACCATTGTAGTGCCTGTCCCTGAATACCGGTATAATTGTGTAAGCGATCTAGAAGTATTTTATGGTCTACAGTATCGAACGCAGCACTAAGGTCGAGCAGGACTAGGAGTGAGATGTTACCTTTATCTGATGCTATAAGCAGGTCGTTTGTAATTTTAACGAGCGCAGTTTCAGTACTATGATGCGGTCTAAAGCCTGACTGGAATTTTTCGTGTATGTCATTATTTTGTAAGAAAGAGCACAACTGAGTGGACACTACTTTTTCTAGTATTTTAGACAGGTAAGGGAGATTTGAAATCGGTCTATAGTTTCCTAGTTCATTGGGGTCTAAGTTTGGTTTCTTGATAAGAGGCTTAATGACGGCCAGTTTAAAGGCTCCTGGGACATGGCCTAGATTAATTGACGAGTTGATAATGTTATAAATGGGCTCAATTGCAACGGGTAATAACTCTTTTAATAATTTAGTTGGTATGGGGTCTAATAAGCAAGTTGTAGGTTTAGATGTTGCAATAAGTTTAATTAAATCTTCCTGTTTTATAGGTGAAAAACACTGTAGCCTTTCTTTTGGGGCGATGGTTGGTACTAATTTATAGGACAGACTTGGAGGTTGAGATTTTACTATTTTGTCTCGTATGTTTTCGATTTTCTCTGTAAAAAAGTTCATGAAATCATTGCTACCAAGGTGCGGCGGAATACCCTGGTCAGGTGAAGTCTGTTTATTTGTTAGTTTAGCAACTGTACTAAATAAAAACCTTGGATTGTTTTTGTTAGTTTCTATGAGGTTACGGAGGTGCTCAGCCTTTGCTGCTTTTAGTGCCTTTTTATAACAGTTTGCACTCTCTTTCCACGCAATTTTAAAGACCTCTAATTGGGTTTGTTTCCATTTGCGCTCCAGTTTACGTGTTTCTCTTTTAAGGGCGCGAGTGGTGCTATTGTACCATGGTGCTGCGTTTTTCTCATTAATCTTTTTTGACTTCATAGGTGCGACAGCTTCTAATGTATTAGAGAAAATAGTGCCCAATTTGCTGGTCATGTCATCGAGCGATTCTATATTTATTGGTATGGTTATTAAAGGAGTCAGATCTGGCAAGCTCTTTGCGAAACTATCTTTAGTAGTCGAGGTAATTGTTCTACCCTGTCGATAACGAGTTAAACGGCTGATTTCTGCAGTGCGCAGTGTACATGTTATAAGATAGTGATCAGTGACATCGTCGCTTTGAGGTATAATATCTATATTGGTTAGATCGGCTCCGTGAGATATAATCAAGTCTAGTGTATGATTAAATCGATGAGTGGGTCCATTGATGTGTTGTGTTACTCCAAAAGAGTGTAATAGCTCTGTAAACGCCACTGCTAATGCATCGTTAGCACTATCTACGTGGATATTAAAGTCTCCGACAATTAGTACTTTATCAACGTTAACCAATAGGTCCGATAGGAAGTCCGCAAACTCTTTCAGAAAATCAGTGTAGGGACCAGGGGGTCTATACACTGTAGCCAACGTACAAGAAAGCAATGGTTTTTTACTGTCAATTGGAACAATTATGTTCAACGCAAGCACTTCAAATGATTTAAATTTATGCTCCGTTCTCTGAGTTACAGTAAGAAAGTCTCTAAAGATTGTTGCGACACCGCCACCTCGACCAACCGGACGTGGCTCATGCATATAACAGTAGCTTGGTGGTGTACACTCATTTAGACCGTAATAATCATTTGGTTTAAGCCAGGTTTCGGTAAGGCAAAGTATATCAAAACTGTTGTCTGTGATCATTTCATTTACAATAACTGCTTTTGAATTTAGTGATCTAATATTAAGTAGGCCGAACTTTATGAGTTTGTTTTGGTCGTTTATTACATTGTCCTCAGGTTTAATCACGATTAGATTTTTTCTCTGAGATTTGGCTATTTTGTTATTTTGTAGTATTATTCGGGGGACAGACACAGTCTCTATGCATTTGGAAGCAGTAACATTTCTAACAGTTGAGTGGGAGGAACACAGACTATGGTTAAAGTTTTGACTTACCGCTGGGAGACGTAGTCAAGCGGTGCGTAGCGTCTTTGAGATGTTGTCAGACAGAAGAACTGCTCCGATGCTGCTGGGGTGCAGGCCGTCAGGGCGGAAGAGCCTAGGTCGCTCCCAGAACAGATCAAAATTATTAACAAAGAGCAGCTTCTGTTCCATAGGGACGTAGTCAAGCGGTGCGTAGCGTCTTTGAGATGTTGTCAGACAGAAGAACCGCTCCGATGCTGCTGGGGTGCAGGCGTCAGGGCAGAAGAGCCTAGGTCGCTCCCAGAACAGATCAAAATTATTAACAAAGAGCAGCTTCTGTTCCATACACCATAACATCAACCATTTATTTAGAGCAAATAGTCTACTGAACTTTTCATTCCCTCGTCGGTAGGTAGGAAGCGGCCCTGATACGACGATCCTCGCCGTGGGCGATGCGTTGCGTACTGTCTTGATCAGACTCCTGAAGTCCCTCTTCAGGATCTCCGACTGCCTCATCCTGACGTCATTCACCCCCGCGTGCAGCCCTCACCAGTCTTAATACCACCCTCCTCCCATTATCTGCTGAGGATTATGACACAATAAATCAGTGTCTTTCAGTTCTCTCTCTGTTCCACCAAGCCACTGAGGAGATGTCTACAGAAAAGAGTCTCTGGATCAAAAGTCATCCCTATTGTGAAGATGCTGAAGCACCTTGCATCCAGACAGTGCGCTTCAATTACACATCCAATTGCCAGTAACTTAGTCAACAATATCCACACCAACCTTCAAGAGAAATTTGCTGGCCTGGAGAAAGTAACATCTTTGACACTAGCAACATTATTGGATCCACGATTCAAAGAGGTGGGCTTCTGTAGCATGACAAATTGTCAGGCAGCAGTGGAAAGACTCACAAGAGAATGTGCCAGTGTAATACCTGCACCAGCCCAGCCACTGCCACCTGCAGAGGGTCCATCTCATATCCAAAGCAACAGCCTCTGGGACCACCTGGACAGCCATGTGGATGCACAACGTGTATCAAATTGTACCGCCAGTGCAATTGCAGAGGTCCAGAGGTAAATTACTTTTACTCTGTGTTTTGTTTTCATCTCTTGCTGAAATGATAAAGATCTATTTTTTTTTCTTTGCTTATCCAGATATTTGAAGGACAAGCTGCTTCCCAGGATGGAGGACCCATTAAAATATTGGCTCCTCCACAAGGCAGCTTACCCGTACCTTTATAGAGTGGCTCTACAGTACCTCTCCACACCAGCATCCTCAGTCCCCTGTGAGAGGATATTTTCAAAGGCTGGAGAAATCGTTAGCCAGAGAAGAAGCCGTTTAAAGCCAAGCACAATTGAACAGATTTTGTTCTTGAATAAAAACTTGTAAAAATAAGTGTTCACTTCATTTGTACACAGTGACACAAGGAAGTCCTTCTGAATCATTCCCACAAAAGTACTTCTACAGTGTTAAATTTTAAACTTTTCATATTATAGGTTAAATTACAATCATGTGCGCTTAATGCAAATCAGAAAATCTAAATCCAGGGATGTCCTTATAATCATTACCCCATAAGAGGTTTCCACTGAATTGCATATTGCAACATATTTTAAACCTTTTACTAGTAAAGTGACATTTCAAAATGTTGTAACGCTTTCATGTGTGGACAGTGATTCTCAGACTGAAGAAACAGCTGGCATTGCTTTGTGTTAAAACTGGAATCAACCAGATGTGAACCATTAGAAAGTGGCTGTTATAATTGCAGGAGACCACTAGATGTCACTGGTAGGGTCGGTCTTTGAGGCTTTGAAGCGTTGATTCATTTTTGGTACAATCAGAAAAAAGCCTCAAAAGCTTCACAAGGCTTCACCTGCCCATCTCTACTAACTACACTGAAACTGGACTGGAGATAACATAAATAAGGACTACAATTGACTTGACTTGACTTGACTTGACAGTGACCAAGAACTCACCAGACGAATGACAGATAACACAATGAACCAGCACAGGACAGAGAACAAAGGGGCATTAAATAAGGGTCCAAATCAAGAGGGGACAGGTGCGGGGCATGAACTAATAACGAGAAATTACCTGCCTACACATGAAACACGAGGTTCTGTCATGGCTCTGCTTCATCTTGTCATGTTTTTCTTGGTCTTGTGGCAGAACCATGACACCCAGGTAATACTATCAGGGCAAATCAAGCGATCTCTAACAAAGCAATAGTGACGCATAGTACAAATATGTTTTACTCACATAAGATTGCTGCACCATTCCTATCGGATCCAATATTGACGGCACAGCACTGTTTTTTAATTTGAGTCTCTCCGCAAAACCAAGCATCGACCTGTGACTTGTTCAAGGAATCCGTGTTGAAATGAAGTGAACAAACGCTCAATGTTTTCCCCACGTGAGCTGGAACGTCTTTAAAAATGAACTTCAACCACGCATTCCTACTGTCGGAATCCGAAGGAAGGTTATGCAGCGACGATTCCTTCTTATATAACAAAAGCTCGGGTTAAAATTGTGGTCCTAGTTCACTGCACCTTTAAAGATGGAGATGCATGGCCTGTGAAAAGTTCTGCGCAGGGATCTGTAGCATCTGCCTCATGGTAGACATACATTTCTAGGTACACATTTATAGTAATTGTGCAGTTAATTTTCATAATGTAATTTCAGAAAGCTTTGAAATGTCCTTTCTCTCCCTAAATTTAGTCACTAACTTAACACAATAATATATACATTAATAAGGAGGAATATTAAAATCTATTAAGATTTTGTTTAAATCTACCTTGTAAAAATATATTTTTTGCTATTTTTTTCACAGGTAAATTAATGACAGTTACAGTTTTAACATAATTTATAGAGATTTTTATTCCAATCTTTCTTTGTAAAAAGCATAAAGTTGATCATACTGATTTCAAATTTTAGGACGCATTAGTTTGTATGTACATTAAACTAAACACTATTGCCTGGTTTCACAGACAAGGCTTAAGGCTATAGTCCCAGACTAAAATGAAAGTTTGAGCTGTCTTAACTGAAAAAAGATTGCCCTGAAATATCTTAAAATATGCCGTTGCTATTGTTTTGTCTCAAGATACACACCAGTAATATTTTTATCTTAGGCATTTTAATAAAAGCGACTTAAATATCCTAATTTAACTAAGTCATAGTCCTGGCTAAATCTAAGCCTTGTCTGTATCATAATATCTTAGTTGATAATTTAATAGACTTTAGTTTTGACAAAACATCCCATGTTTCAGTCGTGACAGACACATTTTAAGCAGTATTGGTGTTGTATTAGTCGTGACCACGATATTTAATTTGCACATCTGAATCAGGCATTTTACGTTAATACAAAAAACAGCACATATAGCAGAAGCACATCTGAGAGTAAATTTCTGATATTAAGACCTACAGCTCACAGACTATATCAGTACTAAAACATACTAAAATACTAATGATTTGCATAACTGTACTGAATTTTGTTTATTTCCCCAAATAAAGGATTAAGTGTTCACAAACAGGTGAGTAATCAACAAACAGGTATTCAAACAGGTAAGCATACAAAACGAAAGTCAAACCAGCGAAACCATAGGAAATAACAACTAGATCTGACAACTGAACTGTGCTACGGTGTGAGGATATAAAAAGTCCGGGTTGATGGGGAATAGATGCTGGTGCAATCAATGTGGCTGACGGGAGTGCAAGGGATTACGGGAAGTGAAGTCCAGGGGCAGTGACTGAGAAGGGGGCAGACTGGATTAATTTGACGTTCTATGGGAAGGGGGCAGAGGAATTGAGGACTCAGCTTCTGACAGGGCTACCGCAGACAGATATCCCAGGTCAAGAGCCAGACCTTTTGCCCTGTGGAGTGGGGGACCGACACGCATCGGCCTGGCTCTTTTGTCTGTGGACAACCCATTGCAGACGGACGTGGGCTGAGTTCCAAAACCTCTCTCTCTCTCGGAACCAGTAGTCTACAGCTGGCACAGAGGACGGGTCTCCTGACCAGGGGAACAAGGGAGGTTGGAAGCAGAGTATGTACTGAAAAGTCTACTGTGATGTGGGACCAGGGGCGTTGAGGTGTGGGCAAGGGGAGCAACTTTCCCTGGGGTAAGCGACAGGGAACCTTGGAGATGGCGCAGACTGAGCATCTCTTGATGAAATCTCGAAAGATCTCATTCATAAAACTCTGGAATATTGCAGGAGCATTGACTAGACCAAAAGGCATGACTTGGTATTTGTAGTGGCCTGAAGGGGTTATGAAAGCTGTCTTCCACTCATCACCTCTACGGATGTGAATAAAATTGTAAGCACTTCTCAAGTCCAACTTGGAGAAGATGGCTGAACCTCTCAACTGTTTCACAGCAGGGAGACCAGGGGAAGGGGGTACTTGAACTTCTTGGTATATGTATTGAGGGTCCTGTAAACCTCCATCCTACTTACCCACTGGACTCTCAATAGATGTTGAGCGGAAAAACACAGGATCTTGGGGCCTGGAAACTTCCTTAACACTTTGCATACATGTCTGCTTACATTTTCCTCCCCAGTGTGAAATTTCACCTGTTTGTCAGTTTATATTAGGGTTATGTTGTTGGAGCAAGGGTCGCCGGAAGTTGAGCCCTCCAGCACCCAAAAACAGATTTCCTCAAAATGACCATCTCTGAAGCGAAGCGTGATTGTGGGGGAGTGAAAGCAAATCCGACCTCGACTCAACGGCTTTCCCAGAATGTTGTGAATTCTAAAAGGTCGCTGATTGCGTTTTCTGGTCAGGTGTAATTCCATGAGAAGCTTGTGAGATATGAAATTTCCAGCAGCACCAAGGGCTTTTGCTGAAACAGACATTGAAGGAGACATTACTATAACCTTCGTTAGAGTCAAATGAGAGATAGCAGCAGAAGGTTGAATTGTACTCACCGTTGGTTGGGCCGGATGAATGGGGCATTCGGCAATGAAACAATATCATCTCTATGGACCCATGAGCATTCTTCCTGGCCTGACCTTCCGCCGGGCATCCGCGTGGATCTTCTGACTCCCTATGGCTCTCTGGAACTGATGGTGAGCAGCGTCCCAGACCCTCTCGCTCCCCTGGAACCAGTGATTGAAGGCGGGTACATCAGACAGTTCCCCTGATGGATATTTTACGATCCGAACTGTATATACACATTGGACTTTGGGCCACAGGGACCAGGGGCCCGTTCTTCGTACCTCGCTAACTCAGTGTTACAAGCAGGGGCAGGCACAGGGGCGGACTGACCAGTAGGACATTCTGTCAAAGTCCAGAATGGCCGTCCCACCGACGGCCTACGGCCATGACCAGGGGCGGACTGGCCATCTGATCTTTTCCCGGTTGGCCGCTAATGTATGGGGCCGGAACTGAAGCTTGGGCCGGAAAGACGGATGTTTTTAACGCGAATGCACACAAATTGAATGCATTAGCGAGATGGACACGTATCATGTAAAGCAATGACACGTTACATACAACTCCCAACCCCTGGTCCCCCTCCCCCCGTGGAGGGCCAATGTGGGCAGAAAAATAATCACCCCCGGGTCAACAGAAATGGTGGAGGGCTGTTTTTGCTTCCCAGTCCACCCATGGGCAGGCGGGAGAACAGGAAGCGGATCCATATGCCGCTTTAGGTGTTATATTGAAGTCCATATAGTAACAAAAGGTCCAGGAGTAACATAAAATCCAAGAATGCAAGAGACACACGAGGGCGTAACATCAAACAACGATGACAACAGACAACTGAACACAAGAGCTATAAATACACAGATGCAGGGACAAATAGGAAATGAGACACAGTTGAAACCAGTTAACAATAACAAGATACAAGGTATGGTGGGATATGGAGTTCTTACAAAGAACACTTACAAGAAAAACTGTGCAACATGGCGCCCTCAGGTGAAGAGTCGAAGCACATGCAACAGGGTGTTAGCTGGATTTGATTGTTGACAATTTCACATGATCTTGGATTGTTTGGTTCTTCGACACTCATCCTGGGGCCGTTCTTCGTACCTCGCTAACTCAGGACGTTTTCACACATAAGGGTTTATTTTGGAACCTGGTGCGTTTTCTCTCTTGGTTCAGTTTGTTTGGGCATATGTGAACACGGCAATCGCACTAGGATTGCTGTCCCAAAATAATCGCTCAGCAAACGAACTCTGGAGAGGTTCGCTAGACGTGTGAAAGCCATCCGACCCAACGGACCAACGAACCAGGCTGTATCACAATGTATGATGGGTAATTACGTAAAGTTGCGTGACGAAGAAGGGATTGTTTTGCTAATGGCTCCCAAAATGAACCGTGGGCTCACTTGGAGCAGGGAAGAAGTGAAATGTTTAATTGAAATTTGGTCAGACGACCACATTGCCGAACAGCTCTCCAGAACACACAAAAACACAGAAATGTATAAAGTGTTTAGCGAGCGCTTTAAACAAATGTGTGGTGTTTTGCAATTAAACCTCAAGAGGGCAGTATGACGTTAATTGTTCTTGTTTTGAAAAAGTGAGGAAGAACAAAAGGAAGTGTTCTGGCAGAGTGGATCACATGTGTGAAATAAAATAGCTCGAGTATTCCATTGCTTCTTTATTGACTAACCTGAGGACACAACAAAATGGCCTTGAAGTAATATAACAGAAGATACCAAACAAGCCACAATAATGCCGCGTAGCTGCTGTGTCCATCCTGACGGATGACATCTTTGAGCGGAATCCCGGAAAATAAACAGATGCACTCTGGCCAATCGAAGGAGATTACTCGCACGTGACTTGTATTAACAAAGTTTGGTCCATTTGGAAATATTGCCTTGTGAATGCGAACCGAACTAAAATAAATTGCAACATTGTAGCGATTTAACCCCTGGTTTCGGAACAAAGCAATCGATCCACAGGTGTGAAAATGCCCTCAGTTAGCTGGATTTGTAACGTTAGCTGTATCTGTGACTAGAAGGGCACAAAACTATAACTATTGTATAAACATTAAAGGGATACTTCCAAAGAATACAATTCTGTCATCATTTACTCACCCTAAGATTGTTCCAAACCTGTAAAAAGAAAATTGTTCTGCTGAACACTCAGGAAGATTTCTGGAAGATTGTCAAAAATCTCTCCCCCCTCCCAACCATTGACTCCCGTTGTATTTATTTTCCCTACTATGGCAGTAAATGTGGGTGAGATCTGACATTCTTTCAAAATTCTTCCTATGTGTTCAGCAAAACAAATAAATGTATACAGGTTTGGAACAATCTAAGGGTGAGTAAATGATGACAGAATTTTCATGTTTGGTGAAGTATCCCTTTAAACTTTTGTCATTGAGTTTTTATGTGGTTTAATGATTTCTTGACCGTGTTTGCTCAGCTAGAATATGTTGGTGTCGGTCTTCTTTTATTTAAATTTTACACGTTAACAATAGAAATGAAGAACGTATACACCAAAGTAGCTTTACAGAAAATAAAAATAACGAATAGTGCCTCAACCATTTCAATTCACTTTTATTGTGACATCTTTGACATGACACATGTGTAACGTTACAATGAGTAAACATCTTGTGTGCCAAAGGAAACGAATGGCAAGTAAAATCCTATACATTTAAATACTTTGTAAATAAAAGAAGTGTAAATATAAACAAAATGACAATGATAGGATGATAGCTAATGATAAGTTTTGACAGAGGTTCGATTAAATCCTACACTGTAAAAAATTCCCTGTTAAATTACAGTAAACAACTGGCAGCTATAATTGCCAGCACATAGCTGTAATTTCACAGCATACCTACTGTAATCTGCAACAACAGTTTATTACTGTAAAAGACATTATAATTTGCACAATATAATACTGTTATTTTAGTGTTCCTGCTGTGATTTCCATTAATTGTTTATTACCAGAGGTGGGACCAAGTCATTGTTTTCAAGTCCCAATCAAGTCCCAAGTCAAGAGAGACGAGTCCAAGTCAGGTTGCAAGTCCTGAATGTTAATGAACTGAATCAATATTACTTTTGTGCCCACAAAAATCACCATTATTGTGATCAGTGTTTGCTTTAGTTGGGCTTTTGACTCTTTTATTTCAATGTTAAATTAGTTTTCTTTGGCTGTTGTAGCTGTATTAAAATACAATCATTGGGTCAAAGCAAACTTAGACAGAGGCTCACTTCTGTTTAATGATGAACTCATTTTAAAGTTCGTCTTCTCTTGTTCACTGTCAGGTAGGTAGGTTGCAGATTACAGTAGGTATGCTGTAAAATTACAGCTATGTGCTGGCAAATATAGCTGCCAGTTGTTTACTGTAATTTAACAGGGAATTTTTTTACAGTGTACTATAATGAAGTTTTTTGGCTTATTAATATGTATTAACACGACAAGAGCTTTCCAATGACAGGAGCGAAATTCATAATAATCATAAGGTTATGCATACAATTCCAATAGCATTATAGCTCCTGCTCATGAATATTAACTGCAGCCGTCATCATATAGTTCGTGATTCTGAGCGCGAGCGCCGCCTTCACGAGCCCACGAGCACGATGGCGAACACGAGACTAAAGTTTAATTATTAATGTACATGGTTTCATATACGGGTGGATCCTCTGGAAAGAGACATTAGGCTCAGGCAGACATCACGCTGGGTCCAGCTGTGTGTGTGTGTGTTATGCGCATTCGCTGGATATTAATGTATTGCTGTGTATATGAACAGAAAGTGTAAAGAATAGATCATCATGTGGTTCACGCGGACGTTCACCAGACTTCGTGGATGTGTACGTCCGGGAGCGCGTGGCAGTCACGCAGAGAGCGCGAGCGGAAAGGCATGCAGCTATCAGCTGTTGCACGACTGCATGGGTGAGATGCACTTCTTCCAATGCAGCACTATTCCTCTCCATTCTCTTGACTTTTCGTATGCATTAGCAAACACAAGTTACATATCTACACTATTCTGCAGTGGAATATTCCGTTTTTCTCGTGTGTAGAAGTTGATGGCATTGATAAACGAAGGAATGACAGATTTGTGTTCTCACAGAGCTGAAGTATGGTGGTCTTGCCATGCGCTTTGATTACGTGTGGCTGAGAGATCACTGCCGTTCAGCTTCATGCTTTAACTCAAAGACAAACCAGCGGAACCTGGACACTGCCAGCATTGAGCTGAACATCAGACCCTCAAAGAGCAGAGTGGACGAACAGCACCTCTACCTCACATGTGAGTGCAGTGCACCCCTCACAAGGAAACTATCTTTTTTGCTCACATATGAAAGGTCTAGTGTAGGAAATTTAGCGGCATCTAGCGGTGAGGTTGTGAATTGCAACCATCGGCTCACTCAACCCCTCTTTCGAAGAACTACGGTGGCAGTTAGATGTCATCATCACTAGGGTTGGGTACCAGACTCGGTACTTTTAAGGGCACTGAGTACCGATTCGCATTAAACCAGTCGGTGCCAAATTACGGTACCTGAGAACGCATCGGCCGCTGCTGCGTGAGAGCAGGTGCGTTAAAGAGAGAGAGACAGAGCGCATGTAACATCACGCAAAGCGAAAGTAAAACCGCTAGTAAAATGTTTATTTATATTCTAAGGATAAATGTTAATTGATGAGATTCTTAATGTGTATTCATACTGAGATGAATACATGGCAACTCCAGGACCGGACCCGTTCTCAAAAGTGTGGGGAACGAGCGTCTGACAGGCAGGCTACAGTACAGAGAGGGACTTTGATTTGACACCGGAAAATAATTGGGCTAGTTTTCATTCACTTTGGGCGGGTTTTGAGGGGTCATTGGGCTGCTTTCAGGAAGCTAGTTAGCAAGATCCCTCTGACCAGCAGCAATGACAAGGTAAGATAACATTTACATGATGACTAGCTAGAATTCTATATAATCTAGTTCAGTGATGGGATGGGACTATTTTGTATTTAAATACCTTTGAAAAAAATTAATTATATTTCGTATTTAAATGTGTTAAATGTGTTTCAAACTGAAATACTTTTTGCCAATCATCCTCTTTATTAGACTGCATGGATGGGCAGTGTTTCAAATACATCCATTTGAAATACAAAATACTATTATTTTGTAATAGTATTTTGAATTTAAATGCATGTAATCTAGTATTTTTTGTTTTTGTTTTGCCTAGTTAATTCAAGAAATCAGCAGTCTAAAGAGGTTGATTGGCAAAAAGTATTTTGCATTTTGAAAATACAAAGACTTATTTTAGAATGTTAAGTTCTACTTCTGTAGTTATTTTGGTGAAAGTAACTCAGTAGTAATACAGGAGTCATGTAACGTATTACAATTATGAGACAGTAATATTGCAAGGTAAGGGATTACTTTTAAATAACAGTAACAAGTAATCTGTAATGTATTCCAGTTTGGAAGTAACTTGCACAACACTGGTCAATTTATTTTAATCCTGTTTAGAAAAATAAGGAAATGCACGCTCAGGCGCAGCCAGAAATGTGCGAGACTGATGCACATTTACATCATGTATTTCATCATGCTCATCAACATGTCAGTCTTTCCGTAACCCTGTTAAAGGAACAATACGGCGTTTTTAGGAGGATCTATTGACAGAAATGCAATATAATATACAAAACTATTTCTTCAGAGGTGTATAAAGACCTTACGTAATGAACCATTAAGTTTGTAATACCTTAGAATAAGATGTGTATATCTACATACAGAGCGGCCCTACAAACATTGAATTCGCCGCCATGTTTTGTACAGCAGCCCTAAACGGACAAACAACTCTACAACGCGCGTTTCCTCTTCCTCTCCACTGCGGTATCATGGTGAAACTGATCGCGGGATGATCCGTACGGATCGTGCTCTCCGGTGCGGAACGCATGTGACCCGCAGATTAACTGAAAGTTTATTCATCATCGAGTAAAAGAGTAAAACGCGCTCTCGCTCGCTCTCCAGATTCAGCTCCAACGCGCTCTCGCTCTCTCTCTCCAGTATCTGGACGAGTACAATATTAAAGCGGTTCCAGATAAACAATGATGCTGAAAACTGCTCCGTCACACAGCTTATATTACAACAACAACATATCTTGGTATGTTAGTATGTTACTCACATACTGATCTGAATCAAAGCAAGCTCCTCGGAGGTGATCTTTAGACCATCTTTCTCTCCAACGTCTCTCTGCTGGAAAGTATCTCATAGATATCTGTGAGTATCTCTGCTAAAAGCCTCAGTACCGCGGGTCTTAACGCGTCTCTGCTGTAAAGTCTTTATAATATTAACACAGGTCCTAGCTCCTGCCTGACTTTTATCCTTCTTTTAAACTTAAAATCCACAAACCTTTTATTTGATGTAATACATAAGACATGGCTCTTTCTACAGTCTTTCGAATGCCCGCAAAATCTCTTCCCTGCGTTCCCCCCTTTTTTATATATAAAAAATATAGGCCCCTGGTGTCAGTGTATGAAAATGTATTATTTATTATATTGGATTATATACAGTATATTCCAGAATATTTCCATTTATAAAACGGTCAGGTCTGGTCCTTGATTCTGATTGGCTGAGCGGAGTTCTAAGCCGTTATAAAATACCCCAATATACTGTATAACGGCTGACCGCACCACATAGCCTAAATATCATTTTATTTACTTTATTTTATGAAACCTTGCTAAGCATATGGAATAACCGTTTTATAAAAGCAATAAGCCGTGTGAAGCAGTGGGTTACAGTGCATTTTATAACAGCTGAGGGGGTTTAATGACTCCGCTTCGCATTGTGCCACAACGCCCTTAGCTGTTATAAAATGCACTGTAACCCACTGCTTCACACGGCTTATTGCTTTATTATACCACGGGGCTGTTGAATGCTTCAATCTGATTGGCTGACAAACGTTCTATGGGTATGCATTAACTTTCGGTAAACGCACACCTATGAAGGTGTTCCAGGTCTGCTGACCGAATTACAGTTCCATATCACTTCGCCAAGTTTAACTTAAATGTAGCCTACTGTCCACCAGTGAATACGTATCTAACAACAGACAAAGTGACAGTCAAATTCCATTGTCTGAGAAGAAATAACTATTCATATTTATGGACAGGAAGAACATTTGAACAACAATGGCGAGAGCACTGTACAGGACTGTTCAGATGAAAAACTAAAGCATATATCAAAGGTAACGGCAAACTACATGACACAATCAGCGGGTTAAAGATAAAACACGAAGCACAAACATAACAAAAACAACATGTTAAATTGGTCTGTGGAATGGGTAAACGGGACTTAAAACACACAGCAGGAAGCTTTCTATGCCACTGCGAGAACCGCAGCTGGCGCAGAAACCTCCGTGTCACTTTTTTCTCTTAATACTTTTCTTATACGACAGGGGTGTTAAATACGACGAAAACAAATCAAATATAGATACTTGACTTTACACTCTCAGTGAAGCAAAAGCGTGTGCATGTGCACTGTCTGTCTTCCTCTCGCTCTAGTAATAATTGACGACGGGCCGTTAAATTATCGAAGGTTAATGCACACCCGAGGTGTAACTCCGCTTCACGTCGTGGCCGCATTACCACCTCGGGGTGTGCATTAACTTTAGATAATTTAACAGCCCGTCGTCAATTATTACTTACTTAACGCACGGCTAGCTGTGGATTATCCCTTACGTGTTTTAGTTTCGTAAGGGAGCACAAAGTCACTTCAGCCGTTTGTGAAGTTTCAGATTTCTGTTGCTTCAGTGTGTGTGCGTCATCTCTCTGACAGTGAACTCTTATTATGTCAAGATAAGTTTAACACAACAATGATGGACATCTGATTCCTAGATAAAGATAAAACTGTGAGAACTTGGACTCTTATGAAAGGTGCTGGAGGATCTCACATGATATTATTTCAAGGCTAGTTACAGAGTAACCGCTTCCCACTTTATTACCTTTGCTCAGGACTGTGGATTGGTGACATATTTGCTATCGACGACGTGCGCTGTGTGATGAAACTTACCACGTTTGGTGTCAATACAGAAAGGTTATATGCAGATAGAGCTACGTGACCCTTTGGTCTGCTGGCCTTTGAATTCATTAAAGATCGGGATAACATGCTATGTCATGCATTCTGACTTCTTTACACTGTTAAATGTGCTGGCTTCTAGGGGTGGGAGAAAAAATCTATTCACATATCTAGCGATTCAAATCGAAATATAATAACATGATGTCATCAGAAGTTTAGGTGTGTCTGTTTGTTCACTGCATTTCAGTGATGATGTTATATAAACGGTGGATATAACGCTGGATTTGGAGATGGTTTGAAACTGATAGATGGAGCGGTCCCAGTGCTAAAAGATGCCGGACATGAACCGTAAGCGGGAAGTCAAACTGAGTCATACGTCTGTGTTTTGTTGGCAATTGGCGTGTACGTGCATAATGTACAAAACACAAAATGTAGTCATTATAAAATCACCTTGTACGTTACTTTATGAAACAAATGAAACTTCTATTTTAATGAATTATATTATGCAGTAATAATAAACAATATGTAAATACTGCAAAATGTTTTGTCGCAAACTCAACTGACAAAAAATATGCTTTGTTCTCTTAACAGGTGCAGCTTTTGGTACATTTACATTTAGTCATTTAGCAGACGCTTTTATCCAAAGCGACTTACAAGTTGGGTAAACAATGGAAGCAATTGGGTCAACATCAGGACAACAAAAAGCATAAGTGCAATAAAACATGTCTCACAAAGCCTACTACAGTGTACAGAGCTAAGTTGTTTTCCTATATAGATAGAGTAGAAAAGAGATAGAAGTCAGATCTGATGGGTCAGGTGCTGACGGAAGAGATGTGTTTTCAGCCGGTTCTTAAAGATGGCCACAGAATCTGCTGGTAAAGAGCTGTGTCTGTTTTCTCTATATGATTTTGCATTGTACTCGACTGCTGGTGTTATCAGAGGTGGCGATCATATCACAATGGCAATGTGAACCCCCATAACCTTCAGAGAAACAGTTCAAACTACATAACACATCATGTTTTATGCTTACATTGCACATACGTAAGAGACAGATGATCTGTTTTTGAAGAGGTTTGCCTGTGAATGTATTTACCTAAGAGCTGCTGGCAGCGGGAACCGCCGTAAACACTCGTGCAAATTCACGAGGCGCTGCAGATGCGAGAAACGAGTGTGAACGTTAAAACCTGTCCGTCTAGCACGTGTTTACATAAAAAAACAGTGGGAAAGTAGCGTTAGTGCTGCAGGATGGAAAATCACGTTGTCGAATGGCCGGGCCGGTCACTGTAGCTCTGCTCACAGTACGCACATACATTGTGCAGTAGCGTGTTCTGTACAGTAATCAAAACAGGTCACACCACAACAAAATGTGCCCTCACACAAATGCTCTCAAATATATTTTGAGGTCACACAGGTAAAATTTAGGGAGCATATGCGATTAAAATGCTCGCAATTTCAAGCCCAACACCCCATCATCCCAACTGCGTGAGGATTATAAAGGATCTCTCCTTTATAAATGTGATCAAACGAAATACTCTTCATAGAAACTGTATAGGTACTCAAGATTAATATGTGATTTTGACGTCATAAATAAATGAACGCCTAACATTATTTTCTAATGCAATCAAATTTATAGCAGGCACATCAAGGGCCGCTCCGTAGCAGTTTGGGTCCTACGGCGCCACGGACAGTTAACATATGGGCACTGTTGCTACGTTCAGACATCGACGAGTGACGAGAGCCGAGACAGACTCGCTGCACAGCGCGCAGACAGATGTGTAACTGTCAGTGACTGAAAAACAATGTCCTTTTCAAAAGTTAGAAAAGTTGACGCTGAAAACCATGTTTTCCGAGATGAATTTATTCTTCCTGCATCGACATGCACGAGGCCGGTTTGTCTCATTAGCTCGGAGTCTGTTGCGGTTGTCAAAAGTGGAAACCTTAAACGGCATTATGAAACTAGACATGGACTGCTGCGGGTACGTTTCTTTATAGTGTCTGAGGTCAAATATATGAGCTCAAAGCCCAGTAGGAGCGATCTACACGGGTCCTCCCTCACTCACTCACCGCCCAACAACCAGCATATGAATGTTCACAGTGGATGTTAGGAAAACACAACAAGCCCTTTACTGATGGGGAATAGTAAAAGAGTGCATGGAGGCTGCGTGTGAAACACTTTTAGAAGGAAAATAAAGACATGAACTAAAAGAAAATATGAAACAAACCCCCTTCAGCTTCACCAGCCACCAGAAGAGCTGACATGTTATCAGAGGATGATCAGTCACAACTTGATGCTGGTTTTTGTTCATCTCAGTTCAGCAGAAAACGGCTCTTTAGTTTTCTTTTAAAGTTGTTCATGTTGAAATGAATCTATGTTCAGTGCAGGTTTGGAGATTAGGGCATTTTGCACAATTTCCTTCATTATATTGTTGTCAGACATTGTTATGCATATACTGTATAGATGTATAGACATGAAAAACCATCTATTCATATTTTGAGGTATTTAATTGTCTGGACCTCAGCTGGTAAGGAGGGTTCGTTTACTGGACCTCAAGCAATTTTAGTTGAAGACTCCTGCCATAGAGGAACCGTTTCACCAATCAAAAAGCTTTTAAGAACTGTCTCTAGACTATATATACCACATTTTGTTTTAAAAAGTATGTTTTGAATGAAATTCAACATGGTGGACGGGAGGTGTGGTGGAAGATGGTAAATGTTGTATCAGTTATCTCAGCTAGAGTCATGCCTCACAAGACCACTCATGATTTTACACCAAACAATAGTTTATAAGTAAAAATAGACATTTTTCAGATCTGCCGAAACGGTGTACATCACCTCAGGTCCAGACCTTGATGACATACACCAAGTTTCGTGTCAGTACACAAAAGATTGGGGAAGACACAGCATCAAATCTGTTTTGCCGTGCTCGTGGTTGAATTCGTTGACACGCTATAGGAGAACAGATTGGCCATTGGAAAATCTTTTAATAACTTTTTTAATCCCCAATAATTATTGACATATTTACTTTCCGATTGCATGTTGCTTCATTTCTTGCTGTTCAGTTTTCTCAACAATATTTGAATGCGTCATTGCATTGAGGGATGCCATGAAACTCAACACTCAAGTGTTTAGTGATGATGTTATCATAAATGATTTGTGTATTCTTGGTGACGCTTAGGGCCGGACGGTCATGTGACACGATACAGTTTGTCGTGGCTCGCTCAGAACAGCTACGAGGGCCAGAAGAGAAGTGAGGTGCAACCTCGTATTCTGTGGAACTCAAACATCTACTCATCAGCTCAAGTTCCCTCTGCCCGCTGGGAAAAGTTCATGAGCTGTGAGGAAGAGCTGAAGATCTTCCTCAATCATTTACTGCTGTATGGCATCGCTTTTGTGGAAGACGTGCCGGCGACCCTAGAGGCAACAGAAACAGTCACCCAAAGAGTGAGCCTGATCAGGTGAAAACACACACACACATGTACAGTATAATGACTACTGTCTCATCATTTACTCGCTTTCTTCTGCCAAAACACAAAACCACATTTTAGTCTATGCTGCTGCCTCTTTTTCTTGTATTAGGAATGTAGTTCATCAAGCATCGTTTATTCTTACATGCTCATTTGAATGTTTGCATGCAGAAGAGAAGATTTTTGATCTCTGAGGCTTTCATTACCTCAACAGAATAAAGACCTTATTAATAAAAGTTTATTGTCATAATGACGGCCCAGTTTAGACGGCTGATCTAAGGCATTCTTTTATGATTATTTTCAGAGAGACCATGTATGGACGGATGTGGAATTTCACGTCTGATTTTTCTCGAGGAGATACAGCGTACACAAAGCTGGCACTGGACCGCCACACAGATACGTCATATTTCCAGGAGCCCTGCGGGTACAGTTCATTTATAACAGCTAACAGGTGTTGTTACACACGACGCAAAGTCATTGTAAAGCAAGGCTTCACGGGGATTATTGCTTTCATTCCATATCCGTAGCACCAGAGCTGTTGAAAACAGACTTTGGTCTCACCGTCGCGTGGTCACGTGGTTCATGGAGCTCTCCATAGTTCCAACCTGTCAGTCTGTTTGAATGGGTTTCAGCGGGAGAGACAGTGGAAGCAGCTGTATTTGCAGCAATGTTCACTAAATACCAACACATTATATGCACTGATTATTATGTTGATTACATTTAAACTAACAAATGAATGGGTTTCAGTGCAATGTTTGGGACTAGAACATAGAATAGGGCCCTCCATGACACAAGTTTTCATTCTTCCAACGGATGTCTATGGGAGTGTCGCAACTCTGTTTTCAATGGCTCTGCGTAGCTCCCAGTACATTCTCACAATGCAAATGTCTTAAGCATGTAAATGTTTATTTATTTCTCTGAGTGAGTTACATTCATCTTCAGGACAGTAGCGTATGTAACAAATCAACTGACAGGCGAGACACCTCAACATATGACAAATGTGCTTATTCTATATACCAGTGGTTCCCAAACTTTTTGAAAGCAAGGCACCCCTTGTAGTGTTTTTTTCCCACGGCACCCCAACCCTGATTAAACTAGATGTACATGCGTACATATATACAGTATAAAATTAAATCCAGATGAGCAAACAACAAATGAAGTATAAACAGCTGCATGGATTTATTACAAATGCATTACAACGGACAATATATGAGGTGAAACAAATCATTTAAATTAACCATCTGTCATTTACAACTCGATGACACGTGTAAACAAATCTTATAGACTGATAAGAACCATTTGCTGTATGTGGAAATCGTTGGAACAAAACACATTAGAATAAAGATTGATACTTAATTCTTTAAATAATAATAAACAACTCACATTACATTTTTCTTTAGGTTCTTATTTGCTTTGTTCAAACTTGACCTTACGACCTAAAAAGGAAACTAAAATACCTGTGCATGAAACTGTGTTATGGGTATTTTAATGTGATACATGTGCCTGCTTTTGGGAGCACAGCCTCTTGATACGGGGGTAGATTGTGGATTGTGCTCCACTGACAGGCGCTGCCTTTTTTAGTTTTTCACGTACGCCAGAGATGAGAACGCTAGCTCACACAAGTAGGAGGTTGAAAACGGCAACAACACACTGACGGCGCAGTCTGGCGGTTTCACATTAGAACTTTTGGTGCTCACCCGGGTTCAATTAAGGTCAGAGTTCGGTTCGTTTGGTTGATGTGAAGGCTGTCTTCTGAACCCGGGTGCGCACCTGCGAAGTGTACCCGAGTCCACTTAAAAAGGGAGGTCTGGGTGCAGTTCACGGGAACTCCAGTACGCTTCGTTGCTGATATGAACGCAATCGTACCAAATCGCGGAAGTGAAGCGCTATTAATGACGTATTATTTGGTAAAATGTGTGCTTGTTTCACTCACTTTTCTGACGAGCGTGACTGCGCTCCAAGCAGAGAGCTGTACGTCTCATTTCTGTGCGCCTTCAGCGTTCTTAAGAGCATTTGCAGTACATTCATAGACGAAAGTGCCATTATGTACTGAAGCTTTGGAAACAAAACTCACAGTTCACAAACAAAAGTGTATAAAAGTGAAGCGAGCAATGTAATGCATTTTGGCACATTCTCCTGCGTCATCGTTACAAGCCACAAAAAATAATAATATGAAAGCAGTCCAGCGGGGGCAGGGGGAGCAATTAAACTAGGGTTCGGACCAGGCAATCCTGAAACCAGCTGGGACGTGTGTCCCACATTAATTTAAAAAATATATATATATATTTAAACTTTACATATGTATGAAATATATGTTTTTTCGCGTATTTTCAGTTTCGTTTGGACATGCTCATATGTTGGTCTTTTGATATATTTTAAGATATATGATGTAAAATATTATTTTTAATTGTTACTGGAAAAAAGCTGAGATTCGGTGGCACCCACTTTGGGAATCACTGCTATATACAGATAAATATAGACTGTGTATGTTCTTAAAGTCATGAAGTTTTATTTCTAAACATTACAACAGAACTGTTTGCAATACACACTCACCTTAACCATTTCTATACGTCGCTGTTCTGCCCAAAATAAACATAAACATTGGAAAAAACATGAGAAGTAGCAATCAATTATAACACACATGTGAACTAAAAATGTATCCCGCCCCTAATAAGCTGAAAAGGGGGTTATGTTAGATGGTCATTTTGACTGTAAGTCAATGGCGCTCTCTGTCAGTTGGACACCAAGATGGCGGTGCGAACACTTCCGGTGGCTTCACCTCCTGCCGTTGGTTTAGCGTTCTAGGCGCAATCCAGTCATTTATGTAGATCAGTGACAGTTCCATAAAATTCATAAAAAACATGCAAAGAAAATTTAATGATAATAATTTAAAAACAACTACGTGGTTGCCAAGCAACACAGACACAGCAACATACAGTGGTGCAGTGATACTTATGTAATGAGATGTTCGAACAAACTGTTTTAAAATCAAAGTTTCGCTTTAATTTCAAACTGAGTGTAGTTTGTAAGATCAATTTTGTGATGACGATTCACCAAGTATAGGGTGACCATTCATGCCATTTTTTCCCCAACACGTCTTGGCCAGGATTTCGGGTGTGTCCTCCGGAAGTCACATTTGTCCACTTATTCTGTAAAGCGTGTGTCACGGTCCCACCGTCTTGTTTATGAAATTCTAGTCGTGTGGTGGGATCGGGGCAGAGTCCTTAGGTTATGTGTGGAGAGAAACATATTATTGTCCGTTTGACAATAATATACGTTCTCTCCAGTGTCTTGTCATTGGCCCCATTCCTCTCGTTTCCTTGTTATCCTTCCCTAAGTGTTTGATTACCCACACCTGCCCCGTGTCGTTATCCCTCGTTTGTCTTACCTATTTATACCCTCATGTTTCTTTGTCTTGTGCTGTTGGATTGTACTGTGAACTTGTATGTTTGTCGTGCTACCAGTGTTTTGATGTTAGCCTTACGGTCCGTGTATTCCCTGTTTGCTGTGTTCCTGTTTCCCCAGTCTTAGTAAGTGTTTAGTTAGCCTTTGTCAAAGTATTGTCTAGTTTAGTGTTTAGTTAGCCTTGGTCCTGGTGTTTGTATTTTTATTTTTGTCACCTTGTCGTTTACCCCCTCGTGGGTGTTTTGTTTCGGTCTTTTATTTATAATTAAAATCTTGTCTTGTTAACCCCGTCATTGCCTGCCTGCATCTGGGTTCTTCCTGCCACATTCATGACAGCGTGCATCTGTCATTCATCTGCCTCTCGTCGCGTGCTCTCATACACACACAGGCGTGCACAAACCAGTGGTGTGGTGTTTACAGACTTTTTTCCTTCAGAGAGCAATGAGGACTAGCGTCATTTTGGATAAACCTTAACTTTCTCCTTTCATGATCTAACAGCAGCTTAAAGTTACTTGTAAGTGAATAAATGAACGATTACAAAACAGCGTGTACAAGCACCTGTCATTGTTGCTGACTGGACATGAACATTTGTCTGTAATTAGTATTTTATGTCTGACAATAGAAACATCAAATATGTAAAAGATTTCGGCTTTATTGGATATTAAAATACAGTAAGTTCAAAGAACACATTTCTTCATGCCTTAAACTGACTTGAATGTAACTCTATACCCTTGCTTTATAGGGAGCCAAAGAGATGATGTGTTTTTGAATGCCAACCCAGAAGTTAGCGGAACGCTGGTTCCCTCGATCGAAAGCCTATGCATTTTTCCCATAGACATTTGGAAAATCACAAAAAATAAGCTCTGTGTTTAACAAAGGTATATGATGTTTACATGTTTTGTCTATCAAGATAATATTTACAAATAAACACAATATTTGTTACTGATGAAGCCGAAATACATGTTGGCAGAAGTAAAAAGCTAACACAATGCTATCAACAGACTACACTTAAGGTCGCTCGATATCATCGTCACCACCACCAAGCCTCCGACAACTCTTTCAAACTTGATTAAAAATGTGTTCCCTGGTGAGTAATTACCACGTGAATGAATCCGGATCTACGTTTTAAGAGATTTGTGTCCGTGTTCTATTACCTGTGAGCTTTATGTCATGACCCTGTCCCTCTTGTCCAGAGTTTCCTAGTTTTGTGGACAGGGTCATCACAGTACCACGTCTTGTGTGTGTGTTACGTCTTGTGTGGAGACACGTGGCTGTTTGTTATGACTTTGCGCCACATGTCCTCCTGTCTCGTCTCTTGGCCCCACCCCCTTGTTTCTCCGTTAGCGTCCCATTAGTGTTAGTTAGTTTTCCTTTAGTGTTAATTCCTGCCACCTGCCCGTCACCTGCCCTGAATTATTGTCATTGGTTATTGTCCCCAAATAAGTGCCTCTCGTCTCTTGTTCCGTGCGGTTCATTGTTTCTTGTACATGTCGTGTTACCCTCTTCCAGAAATCTTGTCCCTGCCGTGTTCCTGCAGTGTAGTGTTTTTTTGGAAGTGCACGTTTAGTTCCCTTTTGTATCCTTGAGTTTATTTCCCCCTCATGGGAAGTGTTTTGGTTTGTTTGATTGTTTATTATTTCCTGTTTTGCCCCATTGTGGGTTTTGTTTTGTGTTTTCATTAAATAAAGTATTTTTAGGTTTGAGCCCCGTCTGCGTCTGGGTTCTCTGTCCACCGTTCATGACATTTTATATGCTCGATGACGTCTAACGTCCCCGCCAAAGGAAGTAGTCACTTTTAGCAACTTGTTAGCAATGTCAAACAAAAAATGTGTTTTATGTCATAGATTAAAACGTGAAAATATTTAGAGTTTTTTTTATACCACATACTTATTTCGGGCGATTTACCAAACACCCATTCAAAAAACCCATAGACTTTGGGGCGATGGAACCGGAAGTCCTAAAATGCTAACTTGCTTCCGGGTTTTGCATATAAATATACTGTATGTCATCTCTGAGCCTCCCTATATAGTATAGGCAGAATATGGATTAAGCAAATGAGTCCCCGCCTCGACTCAATGGCATGAGCTCAGAACATTGATTATAGGTACGTAGATGCCTCATTGGACGTGTGAGCAGCACGTGCTCGTGTTGAAGAAGCAGAGCTGAAACAGCAGCGATCGTTTTTAGTGGCAAGTCTTTACATATCTATGGCTCAAATCTGTGATTGGTTACAGGGTTATGATGTCATAAACGGAGGCCGTCACAAACTGCATTTTCTTAAACTGTCTTTCGTAAAATGATGGAATAAATAATATGGATTTTGCACATGGTTTATCTTAAAGCATATTTAAAACGCCACATAGACATATAAGCAACATTAGAAACTTGATTTAATGTATCCAGAGAGTCTATGAGAAATAGACACCTAAAACATAGAGTGTAATTTAATCTCCGCCTACGGACATAACACGTGAACATTATGGGAAGCGTGTTTGAACTTTGCCGGCTGAAGACCTAAAAGTTTGGTTTAAAGACAAAACGTACTAAGCACCACTTGTGATCCGATGGAGCAAAAGGCATCTAAATACCAGGTACTGTGTAAACATGGCCTCCGACAGGTAACCCAATGGTTCAATGACTGAGCTGAGGTGCACCTGTCCCCAGTTGACTCGATCAGAACTGAAATCTGAGGAAAACGAGAGTTGACGTAAATGAAAGTGAATAATCTCAGTCCTGAGAGTTTTACTCTGCTCTGCTGGATTGCCATTAAACTCCACATCACATTGTGTTTTAGAAACGGACAAGCTTGAGCTTTGTTCATGTATAATCTGAGCTGCTTTTCATTCTAGTGCGCTTCACCTGTGCATTGAATCTGATCTTCAGTTAGACGTTCCGTGACTGAGCTGTATGTTGTGTGCACTCTAAAAAAAAGCCGTAAAAATAGAGCACAATATACTGTATTAATATGAAGGAATTTTCCGTGTTCATTTTTACAGTTGTTTTACCTGTATTTTACATTTTGCACTGCATTCATTTGCATTTTAGCATTAATGGAAATGTCCGTAAAATAAAGGAGAATGTACTGGTCATTTTCTGCCAGTACTTTATCTGTTTTTTTACGGTATTTTTTTTTACAGTGTGTGATTTCTTTCTGAAGCGTTCAGGTGTTTCACTGTTTGAGACACGAGGGCACGGGCGGCAGAACGCTGCTGGTGGACGGTTTTCACGCTGCTGACCGAGTTCTCCGGCAAACACCCGAGAACTTTGAGCTGCTGTCTCGCGTGCCCATAAAACACGAATACATCGAGAAGCTCAGTGAGCATCGAAACCACATGATCGGCATGGGCCCGGTGCTCAACGTCTATCCCTGGAACAATGAGGTTTACATGATTCGGTAAGAAACTAACATCTCATCAGGGATCTTCCTCAAAAGCCGTGTCCTGGTGATGGAAGTCATTCTGTTGTTCTTTTTCAATCTGTGCAGGTATAATAACTACGACCGCTCTGCCATTAACACGGTTCCTCATGACGTGGTTCAGCGCTGGTACGCGGCTCACAGACATCTGACCACAGAACTGAGAAGAGCAGAGAATGAAATGTGGGTCAAACTCAAACCAGGCAAAGTATGCAGGAGCATTGTGTGCGCGTGACATCATGCTGAACAAAAAAAGAGATATGATATCTTATTGTTTGTGTTTGTGTTCAGGTTGTGTTCATTGATAACTGGCGTGTGCTGCACGGCAGAGAGTCTTTCACGGGTCTGCGGCAGTTGTGAGGCTGTTATCTGACACGGGATGATGTGCTGAACACCGCTCGCTCTCTGGGCCTTCAGGCCTAAGTGCACAAACACCTAAAACACCCACAATCCATCAGCACAACAAACCATTTCTTTCCCAACACAAGTCTACAGAATTTGCAATATTTACAGGACTTGTTTGTCTGTCTATAGACATTTGGAGATGGTTTCACAGACGAGGATTAGACCAGTTTAGTTTGGAACGGGGCAGGAAAATTGCATTTAAAACGGCTAATGTGGAAGCTGTCTTGCGAGTCTGTGTGCACACCTGAAGGAGGTTGCACTGGAACTGTGGCGTGTGAAAGCAACACGGACCCGTGTGCGCACCTCTTCAGGAAGTAAAGTGACCTGTGCATGCCTTTAACTGATTAGGATGGATTTAAGAGATGATAGCGTTGATGATTTATCTTAGATTCGAGCGAGAGTGAGCCTGAGTTGAACAGTAATATGCCATTTCCTGAAAACAGTCTGTTTGCATCAGCAGAAACACAGTAAACCCAAGTGTTGTTTCCTCTGATGCGCATAATAGCGCCAAATTAATAAAAGACACAAAATATAGACCTACTTTGCGTTTTCTATCATGCGCCGTGAACATTTTTGATGACATGCAGATGAAGATGAATGCAAACGCACCAGGGTTAACACTCGGATTCGTCTGAAAACCACCTTAGGACATTTAAAGTGACAGTTCACCCAAAAACAGAATGATGTCATCATTTATTCACCCTCATGTCATGTCAGTCTTGTATGAGTTTCATTATTCTTCAGAACACAAAAGAAGATTTTTTCAAGAATGTTGAACAACACTGAACCCCATTGACTTCCATTGTATGAACACAAAACATTTATCAAAATGTCTTTTTTTGGAGGGGCAAATAAATGATCACAGAAGTTTTATTTTTGGGTGAACTATCTCTTTAAGTAGCTTTTATAACCATATTGTGTGCCTTAGTAAAAAAATCATGACTGGCGAGAAAAAGCACTGAGACACAGATATCTGCCTCTGCCAGCATGTTGAAAAGAATGAGTTTTTTGAAGCAGTGTAAATGTTCTAAGAAAGACCAAATCATAGTCATGAAGGTTTTTACATGTTTTATTGTGTAGAAATGAGGAAAGACAATGCAATAGAAATGTAGAATGTTATTACTGATTGAATTCACACTGATGTTATTATATTCTGTAAGGAAATACAGAATCAGAAAAGATTTTGTTTCCCAGAAATGATGTCTGATCCAGGAAAGTGTGTGAAATGATGGGGAAGTGCAGGATTTGTGTCATCATATATCAGTAATGATGGCTTTAAGATATGTACGATACTTCATCCATCAGCAGGAGATCATTTATATTCTTTTTGTTTATATATGCGTAGCATTTTACATTTTTATAATCATCTCAAATAAGTGTTTGCACAACAAATACCAATGGTTACCTCCAGCAAATAAATACTGTGCGTTCATGTCTTGTTGACTTTGATTGATCACGTGTGATTTGATATGAGACACGAGCAGATGCAGTGAATACAGCGCGTATGTCATCTTTATAAAACGGTCAGTTCTGGTCCTTGATTCTGATTGGCTGAGCAGAGTCCTAAGCCGTTATAAAATAACCCAATATATAACGGCTGACCGCACCACATAGCCTAAATATCATTTTATTTACTTTATTTTATGAAACCTTGCTAAGCATATGGAATGACCGTTTTATAAAAGCAATAAGCCGTGTGAAGCAGTGGGTTACAGTGCATTTTACGACAGCTGAGGGGGTTTTAGGCACTCCGCTTCGCGACGTGCCACAATGCCCTTAGCTGTTATAAAATGCACTTGTAACCCACTGCTTCTTGGGGCTTATTGCTTTATTATAACACCTGCTGAATGTATTTCTGGTCAGATGAAGTTTGACTGCGTAGCAAAACACAACTGAGATTATTTCATAAACTGATCATTTTATTCTATCTTCACATCATCTCCTGCCTGCTGTTTCTTCAGCTCTGATAAGTCTTCAGGACAGTTAGATCAGTTAGAATTGTCACAATTACAGGATGGAATAACACATTTTCTATTTATGTTCTATGATTTCATTTTCTTATCTATAAGATCAGGGGTGTCCAGGCCTGCTCCTGGAGAGCTGCTGTGGGGTGGGAGGGAGCTGAAGTCTTCAGGACGGCAGCTCTCCAGGAGCAGGCTTGGACACCCCTGATCTAATCATTTGGTGTTGTCGGTAAGATCTATGAGATCTTTAGGGGAAGTTCTGGAAAATGTGTTGTTTTGAAGTTTTGAAGATTTTTGAATGAATTCCTCTATAGAAAAAGCATTGCGCGTGTAATTTTACTTGCGCGTTTATTACTTCATGTAATAAACAATATTACTATAATGTGAATATGGTATATATCATTTTTGTACAATATTGTTTCATCATAAACTTCTCTTAATAATCATTAACTCGTTTGGGTTTAAAGCGAAACATGGCCCTGACTTGTGT
The DNA here is from genome assembly GCF_024868665.1 of Triplophysa rosa. Lineage (NCBI taxonomy): Eukaryota > Metazoa > Chordata > Actinopteri > Cypriniformes > Nemacheilidae > Triplophysa > Triplophysa rosa. Next base: position 178,706 of record NC_079908.1, read on the forward strand.
ATATGTGCTCTTAAAGAAATAGTAGGCTAAACTAGATAGTACATTTTCTAAAGAAACTGTGAGTGATGCTTTCGTGGCAAACCGCGGAACTCGGCACTAGGGTGATGACACTTTAAGTACTAATCAATCTAACCAACCCCCATGACTCTAAGATGTGCTGATACAGAGATATAGGTCTTGCTAAACGGTTGCTAGGCTAATGTGTTTGGTTGCTATGGGCGTGGCTTGGCATCTGCCAACTGATGATGCTTCAAGCCACAAGTGAAACAAACCAACTCCCATGTCTCTACGATATTCCTATGCATAGATAGATAGAACTCGGCACTAGGGTGATGACACTTTAAGTACTAATCAATCTAACCAACCCCCATGACTCTTAAGATGTGCTGATACAGAGATATAGGTTTTTCTAAATGGTTGCTAGGCTAACCTGTTTGGTTGCTATGGGCGTGGCTTAGCATATGCCAACTGATGATGCTTCAACCCACAAGTGAAACAAACCAACCCCCATCTCTCTATGATGTTCTGATGAAGAGCTGTAGGTGTTGTTAAACGGTTGCCAAGTTAAGATGTTTTGTTGCTATGGACATGGCTTCATGGCTTAATGAACTTCCTGGGCCACTGATTGGTTACCTGAGTAATACGTGCCCACCCCCTCGTCTCTACGACACTGTACTGCAAAGATATCCATATGAACTTTTGATAATGGGAGTCAATGGGATCGGTTGCTAGGTTGCTGTAAATGGTTGCTATGGGCGTGGCTTAATAGCTTTAAGATGATCCTGTGACACTGACTGGTTGTCTGAATGAAATGAGCCCACCCCCTCGTCTCTACGACACTGTTCTGCAAAGATATCCATATGGACTTTTTATATTGGTAGTCTATGGGATCGGTTGCTAGGTTGCTGTAAATGGTTGCTATGGGCGTGGCTTAATATCTTCATAATGATCATGTGACACTGCTTGGTTGTCTGAGTCAAATGAGCCCACCCCCTTGTCTCTAAGTGGTTGTACTGTTAAGATATTCAACACGGACATTTTACGCCTTATATGGGCATGCTTCCTGTGATCGGGAAATTTTGGGAGGCTCTCACACCCCAGGGGTACAACTTACACCCCATTGTGAGTGATGTTCTTACAGAGCCAGGTAGCCTCTTCAAATCGTGTATTATTATCATGTTTCTACGATATCCTCACTCGGAGCTACGACCCGTCAAAGTTGGGCGCAATGTTAAATCAATGGGATTTTTTTTATCAGAATCAGAATCAGAAATACTTTAATAATCCCAGAGGGAAATTATTTTGTTACCAGAACTCCAGATATACAAACAACATATTATACAAACAACATATATTCAGATCAAATATAAATATAAAAAATATATATAACTATATATATATATACAGTATATATATATATATATATATATATTCTGACTTTCTAAGGGAGGCATTGTAAAGTTTATTTACCACAGGCAAGAATGATTTCCTGTGGCGCTCTGTGGTGCATCTGGGTGAGAGGAGTCTTCCGCTAAAGGTGCTCCTCAGCTGGGCCAGTGTGTCATAGAGAGGGTGTGCGACATTGTCCAAGATAGACTGAAGCCTAAACAGCATCCTCCTCTCTGCCACAGTTGTCAGTGTGTCCAGCTCCTCCCCCACGACATCACCAGCCCTCCTGATCAGTTTATTTAGTCTGTTGTAGTCTGCGACCTTCAGCCCAATACCCCAACATGTGACAGCGAAGAAGATAACACTGGACACAACCGACTCATAAAACATCCTCAGCATCGTCCGGCAGATGTTAAAGGACCTCAGCCTCCTTAAGAAAAATAGTCGACTTTGTCCCTTCTTGTAGACCGCCTCGGCATTTCTGGTCCAGTCCAACTTATTATTTAAGTACACTCCCAGGTACTAATACTCCTCCACATTATCCACAGGGACTCCCTGAATGGAAACGGGTCACAGACAATTTCGCCCTCCTCAGATCCACTAAGCTCCTTTGTCTTTGTCACATTGAGCTGCAGATGGTTCAATTCACTCCAGGTGACAAAGTTGCCCACCACAGTCCTGTATTCACTCTCATCGCCCTTTTCAATGCAGCCAACTATTGCCGAGTCATCAGAAAACTTCTGAAGATGGCAGGACTCAGTACAGCAGTTGAAGTCTGAGGTGAAGAGGGTGAAGAGGAAGGGAGAGGACAGTCCCCTGTGGGACCCCAGTATTGCTGACAACCCTGTCAGACACACAGTTCTGTAGGCGTACGTACTGTGGTCTGCCCGTCAGGTAGTCAACAATCCAGGACATGATGGGGGCCTCCACCTGCATCGCAGCCATCTTCTCACCCAGAAGAGCCGGACGGATGGTGTTAAAAGCACTGGAGAAGTCAAAGAACAAGACTCTCACAGTGCTCGCCGGCTTATCCAGGTGAGTGTAGACTCTGTTCAGCAGGTAGATGATGCTGTCCTCAACTCCCAAGTGGGGCTGGTAGGCGAACTGTAATGGATTAGTGAAAGGCCCAACCATAGGCCTTAGCTGCTCCAGGACGAGCCTCTCAAGGGTCTTCATGATGTGGGACGTCAGGGCCACTGGTCTGTAGTCCTGAGGGCCACTGGGACACTGCGTCTTCGGCACAGGAACTAGGCAAGACGTCTTCCACAGCACAGGGACCCTCTGGAGGTGCAGGCTCAGGCTGAAGACTTGACTTAGTACTCAACACAGCTGTGAGGTACAGGCTCTCAGCACCCCGGGAAATACACCATCGGGGCCTGCCGCTTTGCCGGAGTGGAGACACATCAACTGTCTTCTCACAATGTCAGGCGTAAAAGACACTGTAGAGATGACAGTGGGGGGAGGGGTGGGGTCTTCAGGCTGTAGAAGACAATGTAGAGCAGAAGGGAGGGGTGGAATTAATGGATGTGAATTGAGGTGGTGAGGGGCAGACGCCCCCCTATCGCACCCCCTCCACCCGATCGCTTGCAAAAGTCATCACACACCATTCCTCAATGGGCCACTCGATTTGATGTAGTCATTCATGGGTCCAAAGCGAAAAAATAATGCGTGAATATATAGGTATCTAGGTTTTGAATGGGAGTCTATGGGCGCCATTATAAGTATACAGAAATTTTGGGAGGCTCTCACACCCCAGGGGTGCAACTTACACCCCATTGTGAGTGATGTTCTTATAGAGCCTGATAACCCCTTCAAATCGTGTATTATTTTCATGTTTCTACGATATCCTCGCTCGGAGCTACGATCCCTCAAAGTTGGGCGCAATGTTAAGTCAATGGGATTTTTCGGGTGGTTTTTCGCCCCCCCTATCGCACCCCTCCACCCGATCGCTTATAAAAGTCATAGCACACCATTCCCGAATAGGCCCGTCGATGTGATGTATGTCAAGGATTGGCAAAAGAACCCAAGCGCAGGCAGGCAGTGAAAGGGTTAACAGATATATTTATTATACAAAAAACAAAAACAGAACAAAAACACCCACAATGGGGGAAAACAGAACTAAGAAATATAAAACAAAAGACTTCCCACGGGGGGCAAAATGAAAACAAGAACAATAAACTAAACTAAAGGACACGACCAAACGTCTTAAATAATACAAGGCACAAAACTCACAAACCACGAACAGGGCAAGGAACAGGAACACGGCTGAGAGCACGAACATGAACACAAACACAATGCAATATACGAGCACAGGACAAAGAAACATGAGGGTATATAAAGGGAAGACAAACGAGGGATAACGACATGGGGCAGGTGTGGTTAATTAAACACTCAGGGAAAGATAACGAGGAAACGAGATGGCGGGAACAGAGAAGAGACACTGGAGAGAACGTATATTATTGTCAAAAGGACAATAATATGTTTCTCTCCACACATAACCAAAGGCTTTGTCATGACTCTGCTACAGGACCAAGAAAAACATGACTAAATGAAGCAGAGCCATGACAATGTATTCATTCATGGGTCTACGTCAAAAGCTGCGGGACAAGTAGCGTGCCAAACTTTTGGCGGAACAAGAATAATTATAAGAAGTATGTATGTTCGAATAACAATAGTTATGCTTTTTCAAAGCATCACTAATAAGGACAGAGATAAAAATTCATCAGGGTTTTTGTGTTTCATTGATGCATCAAAAGCTTTTGATAGAGTAAATCATGAAAAGCTATTTCTAAAGTTGAAACAAAGAGGAATGCCTAAGTATATTGTGAGAATTTTGACTTATTTCCCACCAGACAATGCAAACAGGCCCGGTTCCAAAACCAAATCACTGAGGGTGCATCAGAAATTAGTGAGGGTGCTCAAAAATGTGTTTTTAAATGATAAGCAATGGCTCATAATCTTCACCTGTACTACCAGACATGGTCTTAGAAAAAAATCTATCTTTTCCCAGATGAAACATTCTGTATGACCTGAAATTTTGCAAAAATAATTACTTGAAAAAATATGCAAAAACATTGTTAAAATGTTACAACTGAAAATTAACAGTAGTGTTAGTGATTTTTTTCATTTGTCTGTTTTGTCTGGTACAACTTCGTTTTAAAAGTCAGAAGCTATTGTTTGCCTTTTATAGGACGAAACTTTGAGGGAGGAGACATGTATAGTCCATGAGGAAGAATGAGTTACAAAGGTAGAAAAATGCAAAGTATGACTCTCAATGCAATTTCTGGCAGCGATGCAGTGATGTGAGGATGGTTAAATACTGCCCCCATGTGGAGAAGGGGGAAATAAGAAAACGCATGTTAACACGTCTGTCTGCTGGCTGACTCCTGCATACAAATATCGACGTATAGCCATCATAATACAACATGGTGTCAGAAGTTCGCACGGACAGCCGCATAGGAGGACAGGGAGAGCCCTTTCGCCGAGAGGGATACACGGAATCTGCGCTATGAAATTCACTGTCAGTTCAGAGCAAAATGATGCCCCATGGCTGATAAAACTAAAAGGGAAGGATTCTGAGGCGCTATTTAAAGTTGACACGGGAGCAGATGTGACGGTGGTTTCAGAAGGACTGTAGACAACCTCAAAGATACTGCAGGGACCAGGACGAGACTCACAACAGGTCAGGGCTAAGTGCACAGCGCGAGATGCATGTGGTTTCGGGTTTGAAGATGGCGCTACTGGCGATCCAGGCTCTAGGCATTATAGCCGTCGGTCCAGTGAGCACTTTTGGTTTAACAGTTTGTGTTACTCACAGTTTGGGTTAAAGCAAACAACAAAGACAAAAAAAGATCCAATTCATATGAATAAACACAAAACAAGAAAAAAAATTTAGATTATCGAATAACTCTTAACAAAATTCCAGTTTTTTATTATTTGCTTTTGACAGCATTTTTGAATATTGTCCCAAATAATTCTTAAATACTATAAACTGGGTGATTTAAAAAAAATACATTTGGGAATAACATTTTTATAGCTAACAATAGTAATTTATTAATAAAAAAACATTTGACCTCCCTTTTCACAGTTTACATATTTAACTTTATATAAACGAAATTTAACCACAATTATTGCACTTTGTCCAGGAACGAAAGAAAAATATGCTCTGTGTTTTCTGGAAATGAGTTACAGAATTTTCACAAAATTTCTCTGATTTTTGGGATGAACTGGAAACTTTTAATGGGATGGTTCTAGTATGTTTAAGCATTCGTTTGTCAAAGAAAAGATCTACATTCTTTCTTACACACTTGACATGGTTGTTTGTCTAATCCACGTTTTAGAACATTTCTCACTTTTAAACTCAGTTGGCCCAAGAAAAATGCGATAAAAAACGCGAACGCGATCTATCTGTTCCCAGCAAGTCCGACTGCGACGTCGCGTGTCCCTAGCCGAAAATAGTCGCGGTAGGACGGCATAAATCGGTAAAAATAAGAGACACAGAACATTTCCTAAAAATGCATTCAGATCGATGTGTACATGTCGACAGTTCTATGGGGTTGCATGTATAATTGTTACTTTGACTTTAGCCACGTGTAATTCTATAAATGCCCTGTTGTGAATCGGTTACACGTGCATTTTTAGTCCATCATGACCATCTGAAAAATTCTTATGAAATATGCAAAAGCAATTGTGCTTACACCTTGATTAATACTGCAATTGAGTGTTTTTTGTGTATTTATGTTCTTTATGTATTTGTTTGTAATGTGTTTCGAATCTGAAATAAAAGTGATGATGATAAATTATTATAGTTATAATTATAATATGACATTAGATGTAGGAGATTTTGCTGTGTGCCCTTTATGTCAATGCTGCAGTAATTGTGCGTGTTATATTATATTATTTTGTCTGTACATTTGTGCCTTTATTCTGTAAAGAACGTTCCTCCGGAGTATCGCGATACTTGAGGTTTGAGACTGCGACGCGTGATAAAATGCGCATGCGCCTTCCGTCACACGTGTTGGTGTCTTCAGGAGCGCGCGGTGAAGATGGCGGACATGGACAGTAAGATCATTTCAGACGTGTTAAATGTAATCACAATGTACTAAATGCGGTCTTTTTTCCTCTAATGTGTTTGAATTCTTCAGTGATGTTCGTATTAGAAGTCAATGGTAGCGTTTTAAAAAAAAATGTCTTTGCAGTCGTACTCAAGTAAGAAAATAAGTGTAAGCAGATATTACGGAAAATTGTTTGTTTCATATTTGATGGAAGTATGTAAACTTTCAATGTTTGAAATAAAAAAAACAGCGCGTGTTTGTACCTTTGAGTTACAGTGACGTTGAAACCTGATACCTGATCTACGGTTTTTGTGGGATATTCACGTGGTCCTGCATCAGTTTGTTGCATTATTTAGTGGTGTTATTTCGTAAAAATGTTCAAATAACGTTAAGTGATGTGATCTGAATGTGCAGGGGTTTCATGTAAGATTTCAGAGGCCACGTGCTGACCCCCGCGCGCCACGTGCTCGAATCTGTTTTAAACTCTCGTTTACTGCACTGATGTGTGTGCGTGTGTGTTTCTGCATGCATATAAATGATAATAAAAGCGTGTTTTTCTTTGGTCTTCCCTCAGTTGGTTCAGCCAAGAAAGAGAAGAGAAAGAAGACGAAGAAAGTTTCAGATGAAGAAGTTGGGGTGAATGTCTTTGTTCAGTCACAATGTGTTTGTGTGTGTATGTATATATATTATTTGTTACATAGTTTTCTGAACATTCATTTACATTGTAGTATTTAAGACCCTCAATATATGATCACAGTTTGATGAATTCTTCATAGACGTTGAGGTAGGGCTGGGCGATATGGCAAAAAAGTAAACTCGATAGTTTTTTTCTATATTGATCGATAACGATATTTATTTCGATATATATTTAATTAAAAAACTGTATTTAAAATAATCTATTTTAAATACAGTTTATTAACAAAAGTTAACCTTTATCCAGTTAAAATTCAATTAAATGAATGCACTGTTGCAACACAGAGGATATTAGACCATGAACAACATGTACCAGTTCATTCAGTCTCATTTTGACTCCATTGACTCGTTAAGTAAAGGGAGTGTTCATTCAGTACATTCAACCAATGAAAGGGCTCCGTTACTGGTACAATCGAATGCTATTGGCTCAGCACCTGCGCACATATGTAACGCTGCAATAATGTCTTGCTCGAGTAGTGGGATTCATTCAATGTATTCAATGAACCTTAAAGACATCTCACATAAACTGTAGTACATTTCTTTAATCATGCAAGCATCTAACATACAAGGTTCAATAATTAAATGTGCACACAAACTCACTTCATTACATCTCTGATCTGTACAGGGCAGCGCTGGTTTGTTTCATAAGCACCAGCTCATGTTAGCAGATATGTTAACGATGGATATAAAAACGTTTGTGCTTGAGTTTCGAAGTAACTCGCTTGCAATTGCGCCTCAATTTTTTTTAGTTTAACCGGCGATTGCGGAAAAAAATAAGACACTTGATAAACCGCGTGATGACAACTCGAGGTTAGTTTCACCTTTGTTTCCGCTTCCAGTCATGTTTTCCTCCTCATGTCGAGTTTTCTTTGCCAAGTGCAGTATGAAATGGACTTTGTACTTTGACGCGCATGATAAAAGCTGCACGCTGACTGACTGTTGTTGCGTTTATTTCTGCGTTCTGTTAGACTGTGAGATGAATCCATATCGAGTCAAAATGCCAATAGCTTATTATCGTTTTTGAAATGCATTCTATCGTGATTCGTAGGGATGTAACGATTCACTCAGCTCACGATGCGATTCACGATTCTGATCTCATGATGCGATTTATTCACGGTTTACTCACGATTTATTTTTAAAAAATGAGTTGAAACAAATTAGAAATGAACAACTTCCCTTGCATTATTTCTTAAATGCTTTACGTTTCTTTGCATAATAAAATAATGTTTTATTTCAAATAACAAAAGTAAACTGCAATGTTATAACAAATTAATAATAGAAAAAGTCTCTAATATAAACAAACTAATACTGTCTGAGCTTTTCTTGGAATTTTTTGCATTTAAGAAATATCAGCATCCACGTTTAGGTTTGCAGTGAAAATAGCGGCCCCTGCTGTTCAAAAAATGTATTGCGATTCAGTTCAAGCCTCAACCTATTTGAATCGTCACTCATTATAACCGATTTTCAACCAGCTCACGGTGAATCGTTACATCCCTAGTGATTCGATATGATATCGTTTATCGGCACAGCCCTACTTTGAGATTAGAAGCAGCGATTAGATGTTATACACTTGAACTGAAACATTGCTGCAATAAATTGTGATTTTGTGTAGTATTTCCAAAATGTGTGTTGTTTAAATGTGGCTAAATTGATGTGTATTTTTGACACTCAATAAATTCCTGGAGTTGTGAATCTTGTCCATTGAAGTGATTGAATTGTTGCTTTCAGGAAATTCAGGAGAGCGGTGATTTTCTCATCAAACCCGAGTCTCGGGTGGCCAGTTTGGACACATCTCAATGGCCGTTACTGTTGAAGGTACACGTGTATGTGTGTGTGTTCTGATGATGATGAAGAATGTGCGTGTGTCTCGTGATGAACGTGTTTATCCATTCTCTGAGTGTCTGGGGTCTCTTCTGTCCTCCTGCGGTCCGTTCTGGCCCGTGGGTCCCAGCCGTCTGTTCTTCTGTCTCGGTGTTCTGCTGGGCCGGATGAGCTGATGTCAGGGTTCAGATCCTCCCAAACCCAAAGATGATCGCACACTTCTGATCTCACGCACGCAAACGTCTCGTCTGTTCAGCTCTTGTGTTTGTGTTTATTCATGAAGCGCTTTGATCTCTGCAGAACTTTGATAAGCTGAACATCAGGACGGCTCACTACACTCCTCTGCCACACGGCTCCAATCCGCTCAAGAGAAACATACACGATTACGTCAGGTAACGTGTGTGTGTGTGTGTGCGCGCGCGTGTGTGGCCACATGATGTGATGTAGATGACACGAGCACATGTTGTGCAGAGATGACTCATCATCTATCACCCTGTACTGATGGCTTCAGCTCAATATCATCAGTGGAGTACACGTCCAGCTGTTGTTCTCTTCATTGAGTTTGTGTTTTGTGTGCTCAGGACCGGTTTCATTAATCTGGACAAGCCCGCTAACCCTTCGTCACACGAGGTTGTGGCCTGGATCAAGAGAATTCTGCGTGTCGAGAAGACGGGTCACAGCGGGACGCTGGATCCTAAAGTGACGGGTTGTCTGATCGTGTGTGTGGAGCGGGCCACGCGTCTGGTGAAATCGCAGCAGAGCGCAGGTACGTCCGCAGCCATGCTTTTGCTTTTCCTCCCAGTAAACCCCAGTGGCCTCCTCTCATTCCTCTTCTGCCGTGTCTTGCAGGCAAAGAGTATGTGGGAATCGTACGGCTGCACAGTGCGCTAGAGAACGAGCACCAGCTCGCCCGGGTGAGTTCTCTTCTTCAGTAGCCGGGCGCACATTGGTCACATGACTACAGGCTGTTCTTAAAGGGGCAGTTCACCTCGTTTCTTCTCTCTCATGTGCTTGTAAATCTGTATGCGAGTCTTTCTTCAGTGGAACACAACAGAAGATATTTAGAGAAATGTCTGTGGTTTTGTGTTCATACAATGGAATTCAATGTTGTTTGAATATCAAACATTCTTCAGTGTTCTTTTTTGTGTTCTGATGAAGAAAATTCGTCCAGGTTTGATGTGAGGTTGAAGAAATGAACGAATATCATTTTTTAAATCCCTTTTAAGTGGGTAGCTGGTAACCTGAGAGTTAATCTGTGACCTTTGGCTACTGTGTGTGATATGATGAAAATGTTCATCCATTCTCTGAGTGTCTCTGGACCGTCTCTCTCTCGCTCTTTTTTTTTTTTTGAGCGTCAGGACCGGCGGCCTGTGTTCTCTGCTGTAGTGTTCTACTGCAGCTGATGATCTCAGAGCTCTGCTGGGTTTGATGGTTTAGATTCATCGAAGAAGAGTGAACACGTCTGAACGCACGCTCACGCGTGAGCACAGACGGCAGCGTGAGTCTGGATCAGATCTTCATCCCGCTCTGTGTTTCTCTGTCTCTACAGGGTCTGGAGTGTTTAACAGGAGCTCTGTTTCAGAGACCACCTCTCATCGCCGCCGTCAAGCGACAGCTCCGAGTGCGCACAATATATGACAGCAAACTCATCCAATACGACCCAGAGAGAAGACTAGGTATTGCTTTAAACATGCGCTGCTGCGCAGATCCACCCGCGCATGACATCAACTTAGGGCAAGAGGATTTCCACCATGTGAGAAATGTGGGTGGAATAAGGAAGGCTTATAAACGGAACTGGCTGTAGAATGGCACAGATTCTGGCAAATGCAGTATGTTTAACCAGAAAGTCTACATCTACAAAATTCAAACAGTTCTATGAAGAACATTATTTAGATGAGGTTTAAATGTTATCTGCTTGTCTATGAGTGAAGGTGTTGCGTGAACTGCATCAGGCTCCTGTCAAACATCCTTTGCGGTGACATGTCAAAATAAAAGTCCAGTCCTAACATTTTACCACACCACCCCCTTATATTTATTTATAATTCGACCACTGAGTATATTATTTCCTTTAGTAAACTGAAGTAAGCGTGCTAGTAAAAATATTACTTCCTTCAAAAATCGTGCTTAAATTAATGTAGACCTAAAAACATAAAATGTACTGGTAAGATACTGGTTTATTAACACCCTATTTTTACAGATTTCCCTCATGTATGTTACGAAGTATCTACTGTAGGTTTTTAATATAGTTTAAAAGGGTGTATGTGGTCAAATATATTACTGTTAGAATCCAGAATCCTGACAAAGAATCTAGAAAACTTCCAACAGATTTGGTAGGGCTGTAGTTTCTCTTATGCTGATGGATCTGCGCAGCACTGCAGCTGTAAACTGTGGAGGCCACATGATGTGATGTAGATGACACGAGCACATGTTGTGCAGAGATGACTCATCATCTATCACCCTGTACTGATGGCTCGGTTTCGTCTCGAGTGTGTGTTTGTGAGGCGTGTTTGTGTGTAACGTTGTGTTGTCGTGTGCAGGTATTTTCTGGGTGAGCTGTGAAGCGGGCACATACATCAGAACTCTGTGTGTTCATCTGGGTCTGCTGCTGGGGGTCGGAGGTCAGATGCAGGAGCTACGACGTGTCCGTTCGGGTGTTATGGGAGAAAAGGTGCGTTCAGAAAACATCTGTTGAAGAGTCAAAGTGTTGAGTTCAGTTCTGGGCTTTCTCCTGGTTCTGGTAATAAATCTTTGGCACATGAAAACGGCTGAGAGTGAAGAACTCATGAAGTGTTTGTGATGTGACATCTTCATCAACTTCAGCCGAACACAACTGAGTCTAATCTTGATGCTGTAAAAATCCAGCTCAATGTCCGTTTCTCAGTTTAATGCCATGAACTTTAACCTTGAGTCTTCATGTGAACTTGTTATAAATGTCATCTAGAGGTGTAGTGATTACACTCACTCATGAGGAACAATACAATGTTCATGATGTGGTCATATCACAATAATGTGAGCAAAACTGAACATATACAAATAAGATTCGTTTTTTTTAACCTTTTTAAATAACTAATTTGGTTGTAAGTACAACTTTTTGAGGTTTAATTGAAACTTGAAGTGAAAATTGTTTCATACAGCTGAACAATTGTTTAATATCCTGACTCGTCAATGATGCATGAAAATTCGACCCAATACAGCATTTGAATGACTCTGATGGGTTCATGTCTTCTGAAGTGGAACCCTGTGTTTGTGAGAGGAAGCCATTCATATTTTCAGCTCATTTAATGATTGATGCATTGTAGAGGTGGGCGGAATGGCCAAAAATATTTCACGGAATGAGTTCTATATCTTATACCCCATTTTTCTTAGATTGCTTTCCTTTATTTATTTATTTATTTCAGTTCATTTAAATGCTCAGCATAGTTAAAACAGGCAAGTTATGAAAATGTACTAAAGATATCAGATTAAGTTCTGATAATGAGATATGATATAGCCAGAAGATAAATAAATATGTATACAGAAGGAAGATAGACAACATGTATAACAATGAAGTATGAATATATGCACAAACAATGAGAGTACAGTATGACTGGTGTTATAAACTGGTGTTCATGGGGTCTGTACTGTAGGTCTTCATCGCTCTTTTCTCTCCATTAGATGCACAGTTTTAGTGTTGCATCTTTAGGTTTGTTTATTCTGGCGCTTGTCTTTGCACTGCGAGTCTCTGACTCCACACGGACCTCGCAAAACAGGGAAAGCTGCGCGTCTGAACTTGGCTTTTATTAAAAGCTTCACAAAGCAAACTGACTTCTGAAATCATTGAAAACTGCCCTCATTGTAATGTCCAAATGACGGAAGGCTTTTAGATTTTTCCGTCACTGGTATAAAAAAATCTGTCTGAGAACTTTTGGTTCACGCGACCTCTGGGTGTGAGTATCGACCGCACCTAAGCCCAGAACTGAATAAATTGTGATAGTTTAAATTTCACCCTCTACTTCATCTGGGAGCTTAAAATGAAAAATCTGATGTGTAGCATCTGTGAGTCACTGCCCCAAACAACTAAATATCACGTGTGTGTGTGTTGTCAGGATAACATGGTGAGCATGCACGATGTGCTGGACGCTCAGTGGCAGTTTGATCACAACAAAGATGAGTCGTATCTGAGACGAGTCATCTACCCGCTGGAGAAACTGCTCATCTCCTACAAGAGAATCGTCATGAAGGACAGCGCTGTAAGTACATTTACACAATAAACACACGCATTCTGTGTTCATCACAGCATTTTACTTGAGTCGGCATGAAATCAAAAATGATCATTCGAATCATTTTACACAAAGTATTTATTATAAATGACTTATCTGTGCACATCATTATTTTTAAATTCATTTGCGCTTGTAGTCTTTGATCCTCCTCCCCCTCTGGAAACGACCTCTTCACTTCTGGTCAGGAGAACTGGCGTGAGGGCGGGGCTGCAATGACTGACAGATCACAAACTGCCGTTCAAATCTTACACCTTTTAACGATCCAATCAGTTGTCAGTGAATGAAATCAAGTCCCGCCCTACATTTTTTTACCCTCATTTCAGTTGTAGTTTCACTCCGGTATAAGTCACGATACGGAAAAGACAATCGCTGCTTTTGTTTCATGCCGACTTTAAGAATCATCAAACACTTCAAGAAGCATTGAGCAGTTTCTTTCTTCCACAGGTGAACGCAATATGTTACGGTGCTAAGATCATGTTACCCGGCGTCCTGCGATATGAAGATGGGATCGAGATGAATCAGGACATTGTGGTCATAACCACCAAAGGAGAAGCCATCTGTACAGGTAAGCGGACTCGTGATGGAGGTGATGCAAGCGCAGATGACGTCTGTCTTTCACTTGACACCTCTGATGTGTTTCACAGCGATCGCGCTCATGACCACAGCTGTCATCTCCACGTGTGACCACGGTGTCGTCGCCAAGATCAAGAGGGTCATCATGGAGCGAGATACCTATCCACGCAAATGGGGACTCGGGCCGAAGGTTAGGACCCCCACACATGCTCGTTATTTTTTAAATGGATTCGATCCTGCGCTGTTGTTGTGATGTGAAAGTGTTTCTGTTGTTTCAGGCGAGCCAGAAGAAGATGATGATTCAGAAAGGACTTCTGAGCAAACACGGCAAACCCAACGACAGCACGCCAGCCAACTGGAAGGACAGTTATGTGGATTACAGGTACAGAAGTTTTGTGTTACTGTCCATCAGCAGCTAACATCTCCAGTGTTCTGACCGAGTCTCAAGTGACTTTGGAGAACATAAGTGAAGTGTTTGAGTCTGGTGTTGATTGTGCTAGTGTAATCCAGAAGCTTCTCTCTGGTGTTTTCTAGCGCTCCCACAGCACAAGCCCTGCAGGACACTGAAGCTGGAGGAAAGGTGAGTTGTTTCTACAGCACACGTGTGGTGTTTGTGCGGATATGAAGTGAACTTGTGTTTCTCCAGAGGAAGCGAGGCGACAGCGGCAGTGACAATGATGCAGCTGCTCAGCCAGTCAAGAAGGAAAAGAAAAAGAAGAAAGTGAAGAAGGAGAAACAGGCAGAGGAGACGCCGAGTGAGCCTCCAGCAGAGGAAGACACTGAGGTGAGTTATTCATCTGATCACGGCTGTCAAACTGAAGTGTGTTGGATTAGGCTTAGATCTCATCTGATAAAGCGAGGACACACAAACATGATTCATGATCAATGAGCTTGTGTGCTACGCAGGTCACAGAAAGCGCAAAGAAGAAAAAGAAGAAAAAGGTGAAGGATTCAAACGGAGCGTCAGAATGAACACTGGGACTGATGACGGAGAGGCTGTGAGATCAGATGTCTGTCGGAGCTGATTTTCAACAGCTATTATTGTTCTTCTCGTGAAACCCTGATTGCTGGGGTGTGTTCATGTGTTTTTTATTGTAAATAGTGAAAATGTAATCCTGAACTTATGAAATGAAAGCTGACTTTGTTTTATAGTGGGCTTGTGTTTTGTGTTATGGGCAAATGATCAAATCCCTGAAGATTCTTGATATGAGTTCTACTGTAGTTCGACATGATTCAGATCAGAGTTTTGAGCGGTTTCACATGTGCTGAACTGCTACATGGTGGCGTTCAGAAAGCGATTCCTGCTGGGCACGTTTGGTCAAAGTCACTTAATATATGCTTTAGTTCAGACACTTCGTGTTTCTTTTTTACCCTAAACTTGCATATCCATGGCAACACAAGGATATCGCGCATCAGAAATCCCATTCAAATTCAGTCACAGTACA
Organism: Triplophysa rosa; assembly: GCF_024868665.1. NCBI lineage: Eukaryota > Metazoa > Chordata > Actinopteri > Cypriniformes > Nemacheilidae > Triplophysa > Triplophysa rosa. Next base: position 193,940 of record NC_079908.1, read on the forward strand.
AGTACCTACCTCTGGACCACTAAAACAATGTTATGTATAGTAGATACACTGCATCATCCAGATTTGTGATGTGGTGCTCTTTATCTCGCCTACTTTATAGAATGAAAGTAGTCACTTTCACATTCCTCTAAATGAGGCTGAAGTGCCTGGGATGATTTAAAAAAAAAAATTTCATGTCCATTATAAGTAACCCACTTCCTGTTGCCAATGTGATCAGACACTTCAAGTTTCTATGATGTCACCTTAAATGCATTGCGTCGTCATGGCAACATCATTGGAGATCTCAGAAAACTTCGCAGTGTAGGAGGTTCAATATCTTTGCATCATGTTCATCAAGTTGAATGACAATTGAATGAATCCCCAAGGAGGAGTATTTAAAAGTTAACCAGATGCGGTTGTAAAAAAAATCCACCTCTGCTCGACATCAGAGCATCTTTAATATTAGAAGTCTTTATGTGGGGGCCGCAAGTGACACTACACATAGGAGTCCATGCAACTAAAAAGTTTGAGAACCACTGTATGGGATCAGAATCCCGCCTAAAGTAATGCGGGCATATTTAAAAATAGAATAAGCGTAAATCAAACTAGTAATTATTAATAAGTAATTTCAAGTCAGAACTTTAAGCACATTTTAAATTATATTGCACAACATTAATACATAGACAAAGTTGTCCACATAGCACACAAATAATGTTTTCCTTGATTTTACTCGATTTTTGTGTTCTCTGATATTTTCTGATTAAATTTTCATTTTTTCTATGCATACGTTATTTTTCCCTCACTTGTTTTTCCACGTTCTGCGCTTGCTTTTCCAAATGCTGCAGTTCGAGTTTTATGGTAATTAGGGCAGGATTTAGCGTCACCATTGGTCCACTAGTTCTAGATTGACAGCTCCTCTAGCCAACCAGTCGAAGAGGGTGTTGACGTCACTTCAAACGCTACTCGCGGCTTACTGTGCGTTCAGACCGCCGCCGTCGAGAGCGTCAAAGTGGCCGGAAGTCATTCATTTTCAACGTGAGCCGGCGGCGAGGCGCGGCGCGTCTTGGCCGTTGAGGGCGTCAAGGAGAGTTGAAATCAGGTCAACTTTATGGTAATGAGCTATGACGCGGTTCGGCGGCAACCAATCGGAACGTAGAAGTCCATCTCGAGATGATTCCAGAGAAAGCAGCCCTGTAAACTTTGGTTCCGACCACATTAGTTCCCAAGCAAAATGGAGGAGAAGTTGATAACTGCTGTGGCGGGTTTCTCAATCCTATA